>NW_027141721.1:0-300000 GCF_036365525.1 Heterodontus francisci | reverse complement strand
AACTTGTATAAGACACTAGTTCGACCTCAGCTGGAGTATTGTGTCCAGTTCTGGGAGCCGCACTTGAGGAAAGAAATGAAAGAATTGGAGAGAGTGAGGGAAAGATTCAGGAGAATGGCTCCACGGGTGAGGGAACTCAGTTATGATGATAGATTGGAGAAGTTGGGATTACTTGCCTTGGAGGAGAGAAGGCTGAGAGGTGATTTGATAGGGGGATTCAAAATCATGAGGTTTCGGGACAGAACAGATAGAGAGAAACTGCTCCCAATCGTGAAAGGATGGAGAATGAGAGGGCACAGATTTAAACTAATTGGAAAAAGAAGTAAAAGTGACATGAGGAAAAAATTGATTCACACAGCGAGTGGTCAATGTCTGGAGTGCAGGCCCAGAGAGTATGATGAGGGCACGTTCAATCGGGGCATTCAAAAGGGACTTATGAAAAAGGAAGAATGTGCAGGGTTACGGGAAGAAGGCGGGGGAATGGGACTAAGTGAATTGCTCATTCGGAGGGCCAGTTCTGACACGATGGGCCGAATGGCCTCCTGTACTGTACCAATTCTCTGATTCTGTGATGAGGAATGTCGATGATAAGTGGCAGTAACTTGATTGCTAACCAGATGATCAAAATTGGGTAAAATTTGTGATAAACACAACAATGGTCAGTTTAAACGGTACAGGGTGATATTCTAAGACAATAACATGTATCTATCCATCGGAACTTTGATAGTTCTGTCTTTCAGCAGAACCAAGCCATCTATTTATCACTTTAAGAGCTGCTTGCAAGCTGAAAGATAGAGATGCAGACTCACACAGACAATACCAGCACAGCTGAAGAGATTTTTCTTTTAACTTGTTGAGTTATTTTGATCAGGAATGCGATGCCTGAAAGGATGGAGGAAGCAAATTCAGCAGTAAATTAGAAAGGAGATTGGGAAATATATTTGAACAGGAAATATCTGCCGCCCATTGAGGAAAGAGCAGGAGAGTGGGATGAAATAAGTAGATCTTCCGAAGTGATGGCACAGGAACGATGGGCCGAATTGCCTCCTCTGTCCTGTATGATTGTCCAATTCTTTGCAGATTATTTCATCCGCTTTGGAAAGTACTGAAGTGTGGAACTGGATTTTGAGCTGTCTCTCTGGGAGCACTGAGAAACTATTGGATTATTTCTACACTCTGAAAGTTGTTGGAAAACTCTGCAAAGTTTCATCAATGAACAGCTGTCTTTATGAGCTCTGCTTCCTTGAGTTTTCCTCTCTAACACTCACAGTATAAGAGGGTGGTATGTTTTTGACGCAGCCCTGCTCCTGTTTGAATCACTGTGATCACTAGCAGCACAGTAATACACCGCCCTGTCAGTCTGATCCACCCTCAGTATTTTCAGGCTGCAGGTTTTAAGATCAGGTCTGGTGGCTTTAAATCTCTCCTTGAAACCGTCTTCAGGCGTTGAATCAGAGGTACCAACCGAGGTCACTATGAGCTGCAACCCTGCTCCGCTGTGCTGGCGATACCAGTACATGTAGGTATAGTCGGTGTCATTCTGGAAACAGTGCATTTCCGCCGTTTTCCCCTCTGCGACCGTCAGCCGGTCCCCCCACTGGGTAACGACAGCGCTCCTGGACCGGGCTGTGGAGGAACATGAGAAACAGATCGGGTCAAAGAGAACAGACACAATGAGGAGAGAGACAGAGCTTTAATGGTAAACCTCCCAATGCACACTACAGTCGATCAGCCCGCTGACGCCCCAGCACAGGGTCATGTGCTAATACCCAGAATCGCTGAGCACAACTGCAGCGGCGCTAAATAACGACACTTGTCCTCAACAGCAAAACCAAACCAGTAAATCTCTAACTGATTGGAGCCCTTCGATATCAACAGGAATTGTGTCTCAAAGCTGATTAACTGGGGCCTGAATTTCCCTCCAAGTAGAAGCAGTAACCTGGGAGCAGCAGAAACAGTAGATGGAGGTAAACAGTGCACAGCATGATGCAGGAATGTGAACCCTTCTTTCAACCTTCCAGCTTGGTCCAGCTCTCACACACACTGCAGTCCTATTGGTGCACAGCCTGCTTTTGTGATGCAGTGTGGAAGTGACTTCATTGCAATGTCAACCAATAGAACTTCCCTTGTGTATCCAACAAAGAAGGTGGTTCTTTCACCTGTGTGGGTGTAGGAATTAGAATGACACAAGATTGACTTGCAAAGTCCCATCTATTGCAGGGTTTGGGGATGTTCATAAAGATTGAAATGATTGACATATATACCAACTTGATTGTATTTTTCGAGGAGGTGACTTGATGTGTAGATGAGGGGGAAGTAGTTGATGTCGTCTACATGGAATTCAGTAAGGCTTTTGATAAAGCCCCACAAGAGAGATTGGTTAAGAAGCTAAGAGCACATGGGATCCAGGGCAATTTGGTAAATTGGATTCAAAATTGGCTTATTGGCAGGAGGCAGAGGGTAAAGGTCGAGGGTTGTTTTTGCGAGTGGGAGCCTGGGTGGTTGATGGTCGGCGCAGACTCGGTGGGCCGAAGGGCCTGTTTCGGTGATGTAACTCTAATCAAATCTAATCTAATAATCTGTGACCAATGGTGTACCACAGGGATCTGTGCTGGGCCCTTGCTGTTTCTGGTGCAAATTAATGATTTTGATGTGAATATAGCAGGTATTAAATATAAGTTCGCAGACAACATGAAAATTGTTGACGTTGTAAATAGTGAAGAGGGAAGCCTTAGATTTCAGGACGATATGGATGTCCAGTTCTGGGCACCACACTATAGGAAAGATGTGATTGCACTGGAGAGGGTCTAGAGGAGATTCAACAGGATGTTGCATGGGATGGAACATTTCAGCTATGATGAGAGACTGAAAAGGCTAGGGTTGTTTTATACCCAGCAGAGGAGGCTGAGGGGGGACCTGATTGAGGTATACAAAATTGTGAGGTGTACTGATAGGTCAGATAGGAAGATTTTTTTCCCTTTATAGGAGGGGCAATAACCAGGGCATAGATTTAAGGTAAGAGGCAGGAGGTTTAGAGTGGATGTGAGGAAAAAATGTGTCAACCAGAGGGTGGTTGGAATCTGGAACGCTCTGCTAAAAGAGGTGGTAGAGGCAGGAAGCATCACAACATTTAAGAAATATTTAGATGAGCACTTGAAACGCCATAGCATACAAGACTACGGGCCAAATGCTGGAAAATGGGACGAGAATATTTAGGTGCTTGATGGCCGGCACTATTCGGTAGATGGGTCAATTCACTGCTGCATTGCTTGCTCAGGCTTTTCAGAAGCAAGTGGGACTCAGGCTGCGGTGGAGCTCCATCCCCACCTCCTGGCTGTAACGTGTAACTACAGGCACCTGCGATTTGCACATTGCAATTGATAAAATAGGCATTATGAAGACATGCTTTGCAATTGCTCCATCTTCCTCATTTTTATCCATTGCTTCAGCTGGTGACGCTGGTGACATCGTATTAGATAGAATTTACAGCACAGATTCAGGCTATTCGGCCCGATGGGCCCATGTTTCAGACTAGTCTGGGGCAGATGGCAGTGTAGTTGTGATGTCACCGAGCTAGAAATCCAGAGGCCGGGGGGGGGGGGCGGGGGGGGTGGTAATGGAGGGGGTGGGGGGAGGCGGATTCTCCAGGGGACATGCGTTCGAATCCCACCAGGTCAGATGGCAGAATTTAAATTCTGAATCTAAGGAATTCTGGAAAATCATAGCCAGCGCCTCCACTCTCTCTGCAGCTATCTCTTTTCGAACTCAAGTATGAAATCCATCTGTTCCAGGGGACTTGTCAGATTTTAAGCCCTGAAGTTTCTCCAAGACTTTTTCTCAATTGATATGAATATCCTTAATTTCCTCACTCTTCTTAGCCCCCACATTACTGTCTATTTCTGGGATGGAACTTGTGTCTTCTACTGTGAAGACAGGCACAAAATATTAGTTCAATGCCACTGCCATTTCCCCATTCCCCATGATAATTATTCCTGTCTTTACCTCTAAGGGACCAACGTCAACTTCAGCTACTCTCTTACTTTTTATGTAAAGGCTCCTACCATCTGTGTTTATATTGCTGGTTAGCTTATTCTCACATTTTATTCCCACATCCGATGAAAGAACATAAACAATGTCTTCATCCAGCCCTATCAGTATGAGGTGCTATTTCCTGCTCCCTAATGTTTTTATCCAGCATCCATTTACATATATCTGGTTATACACATCATTTATTTCTGTGTGCTAGTGAATTCCACATTCTCACCACTCTGTGTAAAGTCATTTCTTGGAGTTATTAGTGAGTATGATGTATTCATGACCTTCCCTACAAGTGCAGACATCTTCTCTACCTCTACCCTATTATATTGCTTCAGAATCTTAATCACATCTAACAGGTCACCCTCAGCATTGTCCTCAGCACTTCAGGTGTCGTCTAAACAAAGCCTGTAGAGTTAAGAATTATGCACAGAGCTCCAGGTGTGGTGTAACCGAGGTACGGGTTGAAGAGCCGTTCGATGAACCATTATACAGGTGTGGTCACAGACAGTGTGTGTTGTCTGTCTGGAGGTTGCGGTGAGTTAGAACATGGGCTTTCTGCGACTCGGACGGGCACTGAACAGATGCAGATCCGCATCCGATCAGCCAGGGCTGCTCTTCACCGAATGCTGGGTTAAATGCATCTGTTTGAAGGGAGACATGTGAGGGTTTTTGTCAAGGCGGCCAATGACTCTGAACCGCTGTGTCCCATCAGCAGCTGCACAGAAATACACCGCCTCGTCCGTGGCGTTCACACTCTCGATCGTCAGAGTGGATTTCTTATTTTCCAGAGTCCTCGTGATTGCAAATCCGCTCTTAAATCCATTTTCATATTGAGGTTCACCTGCTGCTAATGTAAACCCGATTAACAGGAATCCTCTGCCGGGGGACTGACGATACCAGTACATGTTGTTGCGAACTGCTCCTTCCTGCAGACAGTTCATTTCCACGGGTCCTGGTTGTTTAACAGCCAGTGACTGAGGCCATTGATGTATCACATCACCCCGGCAAACACCTAGAAAGAGAAATTAGAGGGAATGAACTGGTATCGATGGAGTTACAATTGCGACGATGGACGTCGGTGTTGCACCGAATTAACGACAGAAATTCGGTCTGTGTCCTAATTTCCTGCAAGCATCTGGATCTTTACAACTGTAAAATAGAATTGTGGAATCCACAAGCTTGCAAGTGGGTGCAAACATTAAAGAGTTAACATCATATTAATGGCACTTGTCTTCCCGAACTGGGGGACAGATGAATGAGTTCACTGTCTGATATGAAATAATCGATTACTGATTTAACAAGTAATCGCTGCTCAGTTTTATTGAGATCATTAATCATCCCTTTCAGTTGATCAAATGTAGAAGAGTGATTGGGACAGAATTTTAACCTACTCAGCGCCAGAAGGGAAATAGCAAAGAGGATGAAACTGAAAGGCATGTTTGCGGTGGATCTGAGAGACTTTCTGCTGGTTACTCTGGGTTTTAAGGGAGGGAGAGAGATGAGGTGTTGGCAGAGCGGATCGTCATAAGAGGAAGTTATCTCAAGGCAATGATCCCCGCCCCTACCTTTAAGTTGTCCCCCATTCTTTTGCTTGCTTCTTTATGCCACCGTTTCCCTCTTTATTCTCTCCACTTGCCTCCCCCCTCGTCACTTTCTGCTCCACTGTAAATATCCTCATTCCTATCACTTTGTGAGCTTGCTTTCACACCGAAGCCAGGTGATCTCTGAAGGTAGCGAGGTGTTGGAGAAGGAGAATTGTCCCAATCCTTTCCCTCAGACAGCATAACGGCTCCCCACACTCCTCCTTCCACCCTTTCAGCTCTGCCCTTTAAACCCCCTTTTCACCCCTCTCCTCATGTACTTGTTAATATATAGAAGCAACAGTGAAGAGAGAGGCGAGACAATCATTGACATGGCATTATTGATAACTCAAAATGAGTTGAACTCTTCTACATTTACAGAGAGTAGGTCGACTAATCGATGTGAATGGTATGTCATTTATTTAACGTCATGAAGTAAAGAATAGAGGCAGGTAGGTTAGTGGATGATAGATCGATAGTCAGGTTGCAGACAGGTGGATGAGTGAAATGTATGTACAGATGCAGACAGACAGTTGTGTGTTTAGATAGACAGATTGATAAAGAGACATACAAGGAGACAGACAGACTCACAGGCAGACAGAGAGACAGATCACTCTGCCACAGTTAATTCCTGTCTCCATTGGGGTTTTTGTTGAACTGCTGTATTTCTCTGAGTCACTGTGTAAACTCCAGGCACAGTAATACACGGCTGAGTGATTCTCCCACAGGCCGGAGGACTCCAGGTAAAAGTGAGTGCTGTCAGGTCTCCTGGCGGTGAAACCGTCCACCTCACCGGAGGGGGTGACCATGTCGATGTAGTTAGAATAGAAAAGGTCCTGAGGCTCACTGTCAGGGTGCCATCGGTACCAGTAGAAATACGAGTTAGCTGCTGCTTCAGTGCAAATGCACTCGATGCTGACTGGAGATCCCGGGGAATGGGATATGGAAGGGGGAATCTGTTGGATCAGCACGGCTCCATAATCTGTAAAACACAAAGTGAGCAGAGAGGTGTTAAGAATGATACACCATGAAGGGGTAAATGAATGGAGAGGTGGGAGTGTGTGTGAGAGAGAGACAGAGAGTGAGAGATTCGTGTTATAAAGACAGAAAAATAGAGAGGGAGAAAGAGTGAGTGAGAGAAAATGAGACATGCAGAAAGAGAGAGAGAGAGAGAGAGAGAGAGAGAGAGAGAGAGCATGACAGAAAGTTAAAGGTAAAACCAAGGGTAATCCATAGAACACAGAAAGGGAAAGAGTGAGAGAAAGAGAGAGAGAGAGGAAAGCAGACAGGGACAGGGAGAATGAGAAACGGACAAAAGGAGAGTCAGACTAGAAAAAGAAAGAAAAAAGAGGATAGGGAGAGAGAAAGTGTGAAAAAGATAGGAAGAAAAAGAGAGAGATAGACCGAGTGATATATAAACCGATGCAGAGAGAATCTGCACAGCCAAACGGTGTTAATAAACCTCGGAGGGGGTTAAACCCCAAAGGGGACATTCGGGGAAGGATCAGTGAGGATCACTGTCATCTCCCAGTTCAGTTCCACCTTACCCCTTAACACCAGCAACACAACCCAGAGGTGAGACACAGTCATCTCTGGAGGGAGACAGATCCATGTGTTCATTATGTGAAATCACTGAGCTGTTTTATTGCAGAATATCTCAAGGTTCTGAGTGGGATTTACTGTCCCCTCCTCCCCACTGTTAAATGGTCGTATGGGAGGAGCAAATCTCTTTGTACTTGTTCATTGTCTCCCACGAGGGGACTGTACTTTTCTGGGGCGGGGTTAAACCAGGACCTGAGTAATCGGCCGGGCTGTGTCCTCCCATTGATGGCGGGGACTGGAGTTACTTTAACACTGCTGCAACTCAGAGGATCCCTCTGAGATAGCAGTGATGTGAGGGAGTGAGGTAAGGGGAGTTACACTGTTTGTCTGACATCCCGATCTAACCAGTGAATGGGAGATTTTACTCTGCACCTTATTGCTAGGTGATGGGTTTGCCTCTGTACCTAACCAATGCGTGATAGGCTTAACTCTGTATCGAATCGGTATGTGATGGGATTGACTTTGTGGAAACATCCTCTGTAAATCTACCCTATCAATCAGTTCCACCATCTTATAGTATTCTAAGTGTGTCTCTCTGCTTCCCCCTGTCACATTCCCCCCAGCCTGAGCCCAGCCTGTTGTGAGGGTTTTTGTTTTAGGAAATTCAGAAAATCGATCTTTGTCCTAATTTCCTACAAGAACCTGGAACTATACAACTGTAAAATTAAATAATGGAATCTACATGCTTGCAAGTGGGTGGAATTATTAAAGTGTTAACATCGTATTAGTAACACTTGGCTTCCCAAACCAGGGAACAGTTTAAAGACTTCACTATCTTATATTAAATGATTGATTGCTGATTTCACTGTTTTATTGAGATCATTAATCAGTTGATCAAATGTAGAAGAGTGATTGGAACAGAATTTTAACCTACTCAGCGCCAGAAGGGAAATAGCAAAAATGATGAAATTGAATGGCATGTTTGGTGCGGATCTGAGACACTTTCTGCTGGTTACTCTGGTTTAATGGTGAGAGGCAGTTGTAGTTCACCTGGTGCAGAACGTCATTAAGAGGGTCCCGCCCCTAATTTTCAAGTTGTTCCCCATTCTTTTGTTTGCTTCCTTACGCCCCTTTCCACTTGTTTCTTGTCTCCATTTCCCTCCTTCCACCCCACTTTCTACTCTGCTGCAAATATCTTCACTCTCTTCCCTTTGTGAGCTTGCTGTCATGCCGAGGCGAGGGGAACTCTGAAAGTAGCGAGGTGTTGGAGAGGGTAGGTGAAAAAAACAAGGGGCGTTGCAACGATAGCTGCTTTGGGTCTCCAGAGGTAACTGTGCATGTCAGGGGATTATCAACATCCTTTTGCAAATTAAAATCAGTAGTGGAGGAAGAGAAGGTGGATAGTTCGATGGCAGCGGAGGCGGCTCATATAACATCACTGTAAAGTGGCAATCTAACTGCGTTTAGCCTTTAAAGTGAAAAGATTGCAGAAGCAGAGGAATTGACTCATTGATAAGCGGCGCCAAAGCCTGTGGTGGCGCGAAATATAGTGGAGCCACTGCGCCGACCAGTGGCAGCATGGTGCAACTGCAATAAGCTGTGTTTGTTACTTTCCCAGTGAAACCCATGCTGTGGTCTTCTTCAAGTCACTTCCTGAAATTCATCCTCCTTCTCAGTGTTTCATCCTCTCCTGCCGAGGATTATTACCCACAGAATTAATGATACAAATGCAGTCTTTGTCCTAATTTCCACCCAGTATCTGTGCAGATGTAAAGCAGAATAGTGGAATCTACATGGGTAGAAGTGGGTGTAGATGTTACATGGTAAACAGTATATTCGTAACACTTTTGTTGCCAAAGAAGGGGGAACAGATTAATGAGTTCACTATCTTATATTCAATAATTGATTGCTGATTTCACAAGTCACCGCCGCACAGTCTTGTTGAGATCATTAATCAGTTGATCAAATGTAAAACAGTGAGTGTGACAGAATTCAAACATACTCAGCGACAGAAGGAAAATAGCAAACGTCGATGAAATTGAATGGCATGTTTGCGGCGGATCTAAGACACTTTCTGCTGGTTGCTCTGGATTTAAGGGAGCGAAGCTGAGGGAGGAAACATTAATGAGATTAGCATCCTTGAAAGTTGATAAATCACCAGGGCCAGATGAAATGAATCTTAGGCTGCAAAAAGAAGCAAGAGAAGAAATAGCAGAGGGTCTGACCATCTTTTTGCAGGTGTGGTGCCGGAGGATTGGAGAATTGTTAATGTTGTGCCTCCGTTTAAAAAGGGAGGGAAGGATAGACTGACTACTTACAGTCCAGTCAGTCTGACCTCAGTAATGAGCAAATTATTGCAATCTATTCTGGGAGACAGAATAAACTGTCACTTAGAAAGGCACAGATTAATCCAGGATAGTCAGCATAGATTTGTTAAGGGACGTTCTTGTTTGATCAATTTGATCGAATTTTTTGAAGAAGTAACAAGGAAGATAGATGAGGGTAGTGCAGTTGACGTGGTCTACCTGGATTTTAGCAAGGCTTTTGAAAAGGCTGCACATGGCAGACTGGTTCAAAAGAAAAAACAAAATCCCAAGGGATCCAGGGAAATGCAGCAAGGTGGATACAAAATTGGCTCAGTGCCAGGAAACAAAGGGTAATTGTTGATGGGTGTTTTAGCGACTGCAGGGCTGTTTGCAGCGGCGTTGCACAGGGCTCAGTACTGGGTTCCCTGCTTTTTGTGGTATTTATTAACGATTTGGATGTAAATGTAGGGGGGCATAATCCAAATGTATGTAGATAACACAAGGATTAGACCTGTGGTACATCGCGAGGTGGATAGCTGTAGGCTGCAGGAAGATATTGATGGTCTTGTCAGATGGGCAGAACAGTGGCAAATGGAATCCAACTTGGAGAGGTGTGAGGTGATGCATTTGGGGAGGTCAAACAAGGCAAAGGAATACACGATAAATGGGAAAATACTGAGAAGTGCAGAGGAAGTGAGGGACCTTGCAGTGAATGTCTACAGATCCCTGAAGGTAACAGGACAGGTCGATAAGGTGGTTAAGAAGGCATATGGAATCCTTTCCTTCATTAGCTGAGGTATAGAATACAAGAGCGGGGAGGTGATGCTGGAACTGCATAACTCATTGGTTAGGCCACAACTTGAGTATGTGTGAAGTTCTGGTCACCTCATTACAGAAAGAATGTAATTGCACTAGAGAGGTTACAAAGGAGATTAACAAGCATGTTTCCCGAACTGAAAATGCAGCTATGAGGAAAGATTGGATAGGCCGGGGTTGTTCTCCTTGGAACAGAGAAAGCTGCGGGGAGATCTGATTGAAATGTACAAAATATTGAAGGGGCCTGGATAGAGTGGATGTGAAGGGTCTATTCACCTTGGCAGAGAGGTCAGTGAAGAGGGACCATAGATTTAAAGTGATTGGTAGAAGAATTAGAGGGGAGATAAGGAAAATCATTTTTCACCCAGAGGGTGGTGATGGTCTGGAACTCACTGCCTGAAAGGGTAGTTGAGGCAGAGACCCTCAACTCATTCAAAAGGAGTCTGGATTTGCACCTCAAGTGCTGCAATCTGCAGGGCTACGGACCAAATGCTGGAAGGTGTGATTAGAATAGGTGGATCGTTTTTCGGCCGGCACTGATGTGATGGGCCAAGTGGCCTCTTTCTGTGCCTTATACCTTCTATGAGACTATTGGAGTGATAGAGTGTATGTGAAAGTGCCAAGGAATGAGAGAGAGACAGAGTCACAGAGGATGATATGGAGAAAAACAGTTAGAGAAAAAGAGAGTCTTTGATAGAGATAGATGGAGAGAGGGAGAAAAAGATATGCCTGTCTGTCTATCTATATAGCTATCTATCTATCTATCACTGTAGCTATCTGTCTATCTTTCTCTCTATCTATCTATCTGCATGGCTGTGTGTCTGTCTCTCTATCTGTGTCAGTTTGTCTCTCTATCTGTATGAATCCGTCTGTCTGTCTACCTACCTATCTTTTTGTCTGTCTGTCTTCATATTTACCTATTTGCATATCTGTCTGTCTATCTATCTATTTGACCATTTGCCTATCTATCTGTCTACCTATCTGTCTGTCTATCAATCAATCTGTCTGTCAATCGATCTATCTGTCTGCCTATCTGTCTACCTATCTGTCTGTCTATCAATCAATCTGTCTGTCAATCGATCTATCTGTCTGCCTATCTGTCTACCCATCTGTCTTTCTATTTATCTGTCTGTATATCTATCTATCTAATGTCTGTCTCTCTGCCTTTCCATCCATCCATCTATCTATCTATTTATCTATCTATCTATCTATCTGTCTATCTATCTATCTATCTATCTATCTATCTATCTATCTATCTATCTATCTATCTATCTATCTATCTGTTTGACTATCTATATGTCTGTCTATCGATCTATCTGTCTGTCTATCTATCTGCCATCTGCCTTTCTACCTTCCTAGCTATCTATCTGCCTGTCTATCTGTCGATCTAATGTCTGCCTGTCTGCCTTCCTACCTATCTATCTATCTATCTATCTATCTATCTATCTATCTATCTATCTATCTGTCTATCTATCTGTCTATCTACCAATCTGTCTGTCTGTCGATCTATCTGTCTGTCTATCGATCAAATGTCTGTCTATCTATCCATCTGTCTATCGATCTATCTATCTAATGGCAGTCTCTCTGCCATCCTAGCTACCTATCTGTCTGTCTATCGATCTATCTGTCGGTCTATCTATCTATCTATCTATCTATCTATCTATCTATCTATCTATCTATCTATCTATCTAATGTCTGTCTGTCTGCCTTCCTAGCTATCTATCTGCCTCTTTATGCTGCCTATGACATGGTGCAGCACACCAATTGGCTTCCGTGTTTTAAGTACACTGCTCTCTGAAATGACCTAGCAAACTCTTCAGTTATCTACAAGGCATCACGCACCTTCTCCAGGGCAATGAGTGATGATGAATAACTACTGACTTTCTGAGACCCAGGCACCCAGAATGAATAAAAAAAAATTAAAGCAAGAGAAGAGATAGCAGAGGATCTGACCATCATTTTCCAGTTGTTAATTGGCTGTTTTGGGGCACCTTGAAGTCGTGGAAGACCTTATATATATATATCTTTTCTTATTCGTTCATGGGACGTGAATTTCTTTTGCAAGGCCAGCAATTATTTCACAATACTGATTGCCCTTGAGAAGGTGGTGGTGAGCTGCCTTCTTGAACCGCTGCAGTACATGTTGGATAGGTACACCCACAGTGCTGTTAGGAAGGGAGTTCCAGGATTTTGACCCAGTGACAGTGAAGAAACGGCGATATAGTTCCAAGTCAGGATGGTGTATGACTTGGAGGGGAACTTGCAGGTGGTGGTGTTCCCATGAGTCTACTGCCCTTGCCCTTCTAGGTGATGGAGTTGGTGGGTTTGGAAGGTGCTGTCTAAGGACACTCGATGCTTTGCTGCAGTGCATCATGTCGATGGTACACACTGCTTCCACTGTTGTGAAGGGAGTGAGTGTTGAAGGTGTTAGATGGGGTGCTGATCAAGCGAGCTGCTTTTTTCCTGACTGGTGTTGAGCTCCTTGAGTGTTGTTGGAGCTGCATCCATCCAGGCAGGTGGAGAGTATTCCATCACACTCCTGACTTGTGCCTTGTAGATGATTGATACTCTATACATCACTTCACAATGGTGATGTAAACTATCTGTCTTATTTACATCATTAATTAACCTTTTAATTAATCAAGTATAGGACAGCGACTGTGACTCAGTTTTAACATACTCAGTGCCAGAAATTAAACAGTGCAGACGAGGACCTTGAAATTTTGCAGGGGATTAGGGTGAGCCCCTGCCGGCATACTGCCGATACCACAGCACAATACTCTTTCTACTGTCATTCTGGTAACAGTTTAATTCTGCTGGTTCGCCTCTCTTCACTGCCACCAGAGTTGGCCACTGGTGTATCACCTCTGCTAGAGTTTTGCCTTGAGAAATAAGGAGAATAGTTTAAAAAGTTTAGAACATATTGTGACATATGATAACCAACTATAACTATCAAAATAGATAAGTAGATAATACTAGATAACTATATAGGCAGAAAATAAATAGTTAAATGATATATTGGTAGATATATAGATAATAAACAGATAGATATAGTGACTGAAAAATAATGTAGCAAGTGACATGAGAGAGACAAATTAACCCAGAATTAGGGCAAACTTATCGGTTAAAGATAGCTGTAGTAGCGTCACGAATATATAAGTAACTTCCATTCAGTCAACAATTTCATTAAGTAAATATTATTTACAGTGAAAGTAAAGTATGTAGTTTAAGAAATGACAGAAAATCGACTGCAATGATGTTGTATCAATCTAGTTTGATAGAACTTAGTAGTGAATGAAAACACAGCATGTATTTTAGCAGAGGTATCTTTATGAAGGATGAATACCTACATGGAAGAAGAGAGCAGACGATTAGGAAGAGTTTGACTAACTGCATCCTGCAGACTTGGGGCTGAAACTGTTCATGAATCAATATCAGGCGGCTGAAGATAAAGCAGAGAGTGGAAATGACAGCACTGGAATCAGGGTTTCCTTCTGACCCCTCACTTCTGGGTATGACAGAATAATAACACCCCCTGGTCGAAAGGAGCTTGAATAAGGAACTGCTTCCCGTCTGTATCTGGCTCTCGTTGCTTGTGTCTGATTGGTGTTGCATAGGGTAGCTCTTTCGAACAGACGGGCCAGGCTCGATAGGCTGAATGGCCTTTGCCTGTGCTGTATGATTCTATAAATATATAAGACGCATCAAGTTGCTTGTTTGTATTAGGCAGATCAAAATTTATTTTCCCTGTGCTAAACAACAATTCAAGGGTTATGTTTTACATTGGGGTGAAATCTTAGATACTTTGAAAAGCGACAGTGTCATGAAGAAGTGGGTTAACTGTTTTGAACGGATGCTCAAACCACCGTCAAGAGGCAGGTGTTCCAGTGAGAGACCTATCTGGGGAGGTGTCTCACTTTTGCATTGTATGAATCACTGGGGACATGTACAACAGGGAGCTATGTGTAACTCTTGTCATAAACCACCGACAGCTCATTCAACAGGACCATGAACCCATTTACCCCACCTCGGAATCTGTTCTTGACAGGTAGAGGCTGCCTGAACGAGAAGGATCTGAGCACATTGCTGCAGCATTGTTAATAATTCATAATGTATTGATGTACTCTGAGTCGAAGGAGAGCAAGAAGATGAAACTATCAGCAAAATACAATTCATGATATATCAATAATTAAACTGGTATGGTGTGAATAATGGTGTTAGATAAATGATAAACGTCAGATATATGGTGGATGCATATTTAGAAAGGTGAGAGACAGGTCGATAAATCGATGGCAAATATATATATATGATCAAGGTAAATAGAGAGATAAATAGTGCAATATAACCAAAACTGGACAGAGAGACAGACAGATCGACAGATAGATAGATAGATCGATAGATAGATAGATAGATAGATAGATAGATAGATAGATAGATAGATAGATAGATAGATAGATAGATAGATAGATAGATAGATAGATAGATAGATAGATAGATAGATAGATAGATGGATAGATGCAGAGACGCACAAAGAGACACAGAAAATCGCAGATAGTCAGAGAGACAGAAAGACACAGAGATAGACAGACAGGTTTATCTCCCACAAGTGCTTTCCTCCTCCTTTAGAGTTTTTGCTGAACTCCGGCGCCTTTCTGAGTCACTGTGCAGACTCCAGGCACAGTAATACACGGCTGATTGATTCGCCCACAGGCTGGAGGACTCCAGGTAAAAATGGGTGTTGTCGGGCTTTCTGGCAGTGAAACCGTCCACCTCACCGGAGGGAATGACCGTTCCAGCGAGGTTGGAATAGAAAAGGTTCTCTGGATCACGGTCCGGATGCCACCGGTACCAGTAGAAATAGGAGCCAGCATCTGCCTTTGTGTAAACGCACTGGATACTGACTGGAGAGCCTGGGGAATGGGATATGGAAGCAGGAGTCTGTTGGATCAACACGGCCCCCACATCTGTAATACAGAGAGAGAGAGAAAGAGATTTACCCAGGGACATTGTCTATATCGTTACAAACAAGAAGAGGTAGAAGTGGGCAGAGAGAGAGAGAGCGCGCTGGGGACAAGTTAGAGGCAGAGAGGCAGAGATAAAGGCAGAGAGAGAGAGAGAGATTGAGAGACAGAGAAAGAAATATAGAGGGAGAAGGAGAGAGACAAAGACAGACAGAGACTGAGAAGCAGAGACACATGTACATCATTGTAACCTCACAGTTCAGACACCTCCTTACCCGTTAACACCAACAACACAACCCAGAGCTGAGAGACAGCCATCTCTGGAGGGTAAAGGATCCGTGTGGTTTTATATGAAGTGACTGAGCACTTTTATTGTAGAGTATCTCAAAGTTCTGGGCACTGACTGAAATTCACAGCTTTCCTCTCCATCACTTTATCATTCAGATAGGCGGGACCCAGTTTTCTTTCATTTCCGGGGTAGACTCCTGGTAATCGCTTTCTGGAACTGCAGTTCTGTTTCATTGACATCTGCAGCCCGATCATTCGGATCCCTGTCCAAATATGTGCACACAGTACTCCAGGTGTGTTCTCTCCAAGACCCAATACAAGTGTAATACGACTTCCTTATTCTTGTACTCCCATCCCCCATGAAACTAAGACCAACATGCCTGTAATTCAACAGAAGCACTTCATTGGCTGTAGAACTCCTTCGGAAGTTCCAGATCGGCTTTCCAACTTTCTCCCCTCTTTCAGATACTGACGTTGACTATATAGAACTGCAGACAATATAGAACACAGCATCAGGTGAACGGATCTATGCAGGTGTTGATGTTCCACAGATACATCCTTTCATCCCTCTTTATCTCATCCTCTCAGCATCTCCTGTCAGTCCTTTCTGCCTCGTATGTCTACTGGTTTCCCACTGAATACTATTTACCGCCACCACTGCCTGTGGTGGTGAGTTCCCCATTCTCACTAATCTCTGGGGAATGAAGTTTGTCCTGAATTCACGTTTGGATTTTTAGTGAGTATCTTATGCCTTATAATTCTGGTCTTTAGCCTCAAGTGAAAATATCTTCTCTACGTCTATCCTATCAAACCTATTAATAATATTAAAGACTTCTTATCTGGGCACCCCTCATTTCCAGAGAAGGACCCCAGCCTGTTCGATCTTTACTGCTATTTATATTTATACCGTGATCTAAATGTGGTCTAACCAATGTATATAGATTCCAGAACTGTGCATAATGCTCCAGTTGTGATCTAACCAATGTATAATGAGAACGGTACAGTGCACAGTTCTCCAAATGAAGTCGAACCAAGGTATGAGGAAACCTGAAATGTTGACAGTGCACCCAGTGTGTTTTAACCAAGGAGGTTGGAGACCAAAAATGTGCAAATTCCAATTTTGGAACCCAGGTTCTTGATGATAAAACTGTGGATGAGGCACTGCTCTTTGAGTTCTTGGGAAAATTACGTGAGTTTGAGGTCAGTCTGTGTGTGGTTCTTTGTCTCGACAGTGGATAACTCTGAACTGCTTTGTCCCGTCAGTCACTGCTCATAAATACACCTCCACATTGACCTTACCTTGGAGAACCGACAGTAGACACCTCAAAGCACAGGAGAAGTAACACCAGAGGTGCCTCCGCATTATCCTCCAACTCCAGTGGCAAGACAGGTTGTCCAACAGCATCGTGCTCTCCCAAACCAACCTGCCTCGTGTCAGGGCGCGAAACACCCCACACCAGCTCCACTGGCTGGGACATGTCATTCACATTCCTGCCACCAGACTCCCCAAAGCAACTGTTCTACTCAGAACTTGGTCGTGGCAGGAGACTCCCAGGAGGATAGCGGAAAGGCTTTAGAGGTGTCCTCACAGCATCCCTGGAGAGATGAAACATCCCCGTCGATTCCTTGGAGACCCAGGCTCCTGACCATCCCAGACGGAGGAAGGACAAACGGGAAGGCATCGGACACCACGAGGAACTTCAGGAACATGCAGAGGTAAGGCCGAGGCATCGGAGGGAGCGCACAAACCTGCAAACTACTCACCTACCTGATCCTACAAGCACCACCTGCCCCTCATGTGACAGAGTCTGCAGATCATACACTGGACTCATCAGCCATCTCAGAACCCATTGAACCGGAGTGGAAGCAAGTCATCCTCAATCCCGGGGGAATGCCTAAGAAGGTGAACTCTCTCCAGCTTCCTTGTTAATTTATTATTTTGCACTGATCTGCAAAAGCAAACATGCTCTTAAAACCTCAACATACTGAGTTTCACCTCCTCAATAAACAGACCTGATTAATACAGCCCCTCCACCGGCGGAGTGTGGATATCTCAACATGTCAGTGTGAAGCCTTCTGTTCTGAAAACTGTCTCTCACTTAATCACATGAAGTGAGCACCAGATCTCCCGTTATTCCACCTGGAGACAGGGAGCGTGGGGGGGGAAATGTTACTTTGCACTTGGCACGATAGATGTGGGAGTTGTGCTAAAGTCACGATGGACATTCAGGCTCTCTCCTAGTTTCCTACAAACACCTGGGACAATGTAATTGTAAAATAGAACCTGGAAATCTACAAACTGGCATCTGGGTGCAAATATTTCAAAGTTGGACAGATATTAATGTCACTTAATGCCCCCATAACGATCAGATTAAAGGCTCAATCTACCTTATATCAAATCATTGACTTTTTTCCATTGTCGGAATATTTTGTGTGAAATAGTTGAGAAGTGAAACATTTCAGAAGCAGCCAAGTTGACCTGTGGAGCTGTTGCGGGTAAAGCTCACTCTGAGCATGTTCTCGGCAGCGGCTGCAGTGGAGTAACACTGGCACCTAGTGGCTCCAGGTGTAACTGCAAGCACCGATTCTGCAGGCGTTTCAGTGTCAGACCCTGAACCTGTTTCAGTCATTAGTTATATTCTCCTACTTGACTCGTGTTGGCGCTTGTGGCACAGAACGAGATGGAAGTTAATGCACAGATCCGCGCCATTCGACCCGACGGCTCTCTGCTTCACTCCAGCCTCAACCAGTCAAATATATTTTGAAATGCAGTCGCTGTTGTAATGCAGGGAAGGAGAGAGACAAGCTGCAAGATCAAGTGCAGGGTTATTCAGAAAGAACAGGGAGTGGGAGTAATTGGACAAGGAAGATGAAAACCAGGGATCATAAATGTAACGTAGACCTTAATAAATCCAATTGGGAATTCAGGAGGAGGTTCATTAACTAAGAGAATCAGAGACCAAAAATAATGGGTTGAGGTTGAATAGAGACGATGCAGTTTAGGGGGGAGCTGAATAAATACATGAGTGAGAAAGTAATTGAAGAATCTGTTGATAGGGTAAGATGAAGAGAGATGGGAAGAGGTCGCTCTTCGAACAGCCAGGCCAGGATCGATGGGCTGAATGGCCTGGATTTGTCCTGCATGATTCGATGATCCAATAAGACCCGTCAAACTGCTGCCTTGTTTCAGGGTCAAGACAGATTCATTTCCCCCACCACCACCCCCATGTGCTAAACGGGAGTTAAAGGGTTAAGTTCTTCACCGCACTGAACTCCAGTGAATGTGAAAATTCTTCAAAAGAGTCCGAGAGACTGAGAGACAAGTGGGTTAACAGTTTTGAACAGATGCTGAAGCCGCCGTCTGGAGGCAGGTGTTCCAGTCAGAGATGGATCTGGAGAGGTTTCTCGCCTTTGCACTGTATGAATCATCAGAGACATGATTAAAGGTTCCAAGATCAACCATTTCCTATTTGTATGGACTTGTGTCCATTAGAGTAATGAGGGTAAGGGGAGATTTTAAAGATGTTGTCAGAAGTGTCTTGACAGAGGAACTGTATCCAGATGGTTGTATCTACTGTCAGGAGTGTCGATAAACCAGGGACCAAGAATTGAAGGCAATTGGGAAAGGAACCAGAGTGGGAGATGAGTGGAATCTTTCTCCTCAGTGAATTGTTATCATGTGGAGGGCACTGACTGAAGGCGGTGAAAGACCATCCAATAGTAACTTCCAGATGTCAATTGGAGAAGTAGATGTAGGGGAGATTTATTAGTGCAATGGAGAACTAGTCAGTGAATGGGAACTAGTTAGACAACTCTGTCAAAGAGCCAGTTCATTCAACAGTAGACATAGAAACTGACAGATAGTCAGAGTGATAGAATGACAGCCCAGATAGACAGGTCTATCTCCCACAGGTGAGCTCTCTCAATGTTTAGAGTTTTTGCTGAACTCCGGCGCCTTTCTGAGTCACTGTGCAAACTCCAGGCACAGTAATACACGGCTGATTGATTCACCCACAGGCTGGAGGACTCCAGGTAAAAATGGGTGTTGTTGGGTCTCCTGGCGGTGTAACCGTCCACCTCTCCGGAGGGGGTGACCGTTCCGCGGGGTCGGAATAGAAAACGTTCTCGGGCTTACGGTCCAGATGCCATTGGTACCAGTAGAAAACAGAGCTAGCTGTTGCTTCAGTGTAAATACACTCGATCCTGACTGGAGAGCCTGGGGAATGGGATATGGAAGAGGGAGTCTGTTGGATCAACACGGCCCCCACATCTGTAAAACAGAGAGGGAGAGAGAAAGAGTGAGATAAAACCATGGACAATGTCTATATTGTTAACAGCAAGAAGAGGTAGAAGTGGGCAGACAGAGAGAGTGAGAGAGAGAGAGAGAGAGAGAGCGGTGGGGACCAGTTAGAGGCAGAGATGAAGGCAGAGGGAGAGAGAATGAGAGACAGAAAAAGTAATATAGAGGGAGAAGGAGAGAGACAAAGACAGACAGAGACTGAGAAGCAGAGACACATGTCCATCATTGTAACCTCACAGTTCAGACACCTCCTTACCCGTTAACACCAACAACACATGGGTGGCACAGTGGCGCAGTGGTTAGTACCGCAGCCTTACAGCTCCAGGAACCCGGGTTCGATTCCGGGTACTGCCTGTGTTGAGTTTGCAAGTTCTCGTCTGTGTCTGCGTGGGCTTTCTCCGGGTGCTCCAAAAGGCTTGCAGGTTGATAGGTAAATTGGCCGTTATAGATTGTCATTAGTATAGGCAGGTGGTAGGGAAATATAGGGACAGGTGGGGATGTTCGGTAGGAATAGGTGATTAGTATAAATGTGTGGTTGATGTTCGGCACAGACTCGGTTTGCCGAAGGACCTGTTTCTGTGCTGTATCTCTAATCTAATCTAAACACAACCCAGAACACAGGTGTCTCTGGAGGGTGAAGGATCCGTGTGGTTTTATATGAAATGACTGAGCACTTTTATTGGAGAGTATCTAAAAGTTCTGGGTACTGACTGGAATTTACAGCTTCATCTTCAACATTTTCCTAGGCGGATCCAAGCTTTCTTTCTTTGCTCTTGGGCTCACCGAGGACTCGTCATTTCTGGGGAGTCAAACCAATGTTTGAGCCCCAGCTCATCGGTTTCTGGGCCTGCAGTTCTGTTTCATGTCTTTGAAAGTTGCAGAAAGGAAGGGAGCAAATGTGATGTAAACTATCTTCTGTGGTGGAGAGGTGATTAAATGGGCGGGTGTGTTGGGATCATCAATACCTTCAGTACTCCCATGATCATCACCGCATTCATCCTGACACCATCCTCACATTCATCATTACCATCTGAGGCCACATTATCACCCTCGTCCCGACCGCCAGTATCTGTGTCAACCTCACCCTCAGCAGCCTCATCACCATAAAGAGATGCTCACTCCACCATCATTATCAAGCTTGCTCACTTCCAATTGTATCTGAATGTATTCAGTGATGGGATGTGTGCATTGCTGGAAGGGTCATTTCAGAAAAGCTGAGATGTTACAAGAGCAAATGTTCACTATCTTTCTTAAATATCCATCAGGACTCGGTAACATGGAAATGTTAAAGGTTAGACCAGGAGTGGGGGTGACAAGTTAACTATTCCAGAGATGCACTTTCCATGAAGTGGGAAGATCATGGATGAAATGGGAAACATTCCAAAGTGTGTGGATTGAATGAGCAGTGGCGGGTTCCATCATCGCACCCCTGACCTTCTGGATTGGGCTCTGGGACTTTTTGTAAACTTGTCTGTTCCAATGAACAGCTTCGCTGAAATCCCTCACGCCCGGTCACCTCCTCTTAAATCTCCTTTGCACCCTCTCCATCCTCCCTACAATGTCATGTACAGAAGTGGACGCGCTACACCAGTTGAGGCCAAACCAGGCTTTTTATAAAGGGTTTAGCATCAATTAGTGGCGTTTGTGCTGCATTCAAAATTGTGTGCGTTAATTCTGCTTAATCAGAGGAAATAGTGTGAAATATGCATTTGTGTCCGAAATTTTTGGTCGGTGGATTTGTTTTGACTTACCTGCAGTTTTTTGGCACTAAAGTGTCAGCCTTTTCATTGGCTCCAGTCTGTGGAGTGGGTCCTTCTAACTCAGAGAGGAGAGTTCTATCCACTCAGGCAGCGCACGTTGAGTCTTGAGTACCTCACCTCCTGACTCCCCAAAGCCTGTCCACCATCTATAAGGTACAAGTCAGGAGTGTGTTGGAATACTCTCCACTCGATTGCAGCTCCAACAACACTGAAGAAGGTCGACACCATCCAGGACAAAACAGCCCACTTGATTGGCACCCTATCCACAAACATTCACTCCCTCCATCACCAACGCACTGTGGTAGCAGTGTGGACTATATACAAAATGCACTGCAGCAACTCCCAAAGGCTCCTTCGACAACACCTTCCAAACCCGCGACCTCTGCCACCTAGAAGGACAAGGACAGCAGATGCATGGGAACATCACCACCTGCAGGTTCCCCTTCAAGCCACATGCCATCCTGACTTGGAACTTCCTCACCGTTCCTTCACTGTCTCTGGGTCAAAATCCTGGAACTCCCTTCCTAACAGGACTGTGGGTGGACCTACCCCACATGGACTGCAGTGGTTCAAGAAGGCAGCTCGCCACCACCTTCTCAAGGGCAATTTGGGATGGATAGCAAATGTTGGACTGGTCAGCGATGCTCACATCTCAATAAAGAATGTTTTTTTTTAATGTAAATGAACAGAAGCTGCTTCTATAGGCAGAAGGCAACCAGGAGACATTGATTAAATGTAACTGGCAGATGAATTAGTGGGAGGAGGAGGGAGTTGTGATGATTTATTTAAGCAGCGAGTTGTTATGATGTGGCGAGCACTGTCTGAAAGGGTGTTGGAAGCACTTTGAACAAGAACGTTCAAAAGGCAATGGATTGCACACGTGAATGGAATCAATGTGCATGGCGATGGGGAAGTAGCAGGGGGGAAGAGCATTAACTGGAAGTTCTTTCAAATAAGCCAGTACGGGGAAGATGGGCCGAATGGTCTCCTTCTGTGCTGTTATCCAAGATGATTCATTGATCTGGTTCCAGTAAATGAGCAGTCAGTCTACTGCTGCCCCCTGCCGGTGGAAGATGAGTACTGACATTCAATCTACTGCTGCCCCCTGCTGGTGAATGATGAGCACTGAGTTCCAATCCACTGCTGCCCCCTGCCGGTGGACGATGAGCACTGAACTCCCGTTCATCCGCTGCAGGTTTTTGCAGCTGCGGATCCGCTTTCTCAAGCACTGTGCGATACTACAAGTGCAGAAATAGACAGCGGTGAGAGATGGAGCGGCGTCTCTCAGTGCCAAAGTAAACAGTGTATCGCTGGCTCTGACTGCCTGAAATGACTCGGACGTGTAATTAGTGACAGACCCTTCTGTAGCAGAATAGAACAGAGCTTCCAGTGCCCTGTCTGGTTGTTGTCTGTACCAGTACATATAGTAATATGCAGTATTGGTCAGCGTGCATCTGAGTGTTGTCGACTCTCCTGCAGCAATCGATAGGATAGAGGGTGACTGTTCCACATAGGAGGCGAGTATTCCTGTGGAATGGAACATCGATTAAATTATTATTTCAGTCTATAATGGATTGGAGCAGGGGCTGCATTATCAGAAAGAGAGGGATTACATTAATTTAGCGCCGTTCAGGACCTCAGGACCTCAGAAAGGGCTTTGCAACCAATGTAGTTACTCCCTCAGCACTGCCTCTGCGGAAGTGCAACACTCCCTCAGTCCTGACACCTGAGTTGTCAGCCCTGACTTTGAGCTGAAGTGTTCTGGAGTGAGAGTCAGACACAGGAGTGTTCCAGAACAGAATCACCGCTGACATTACAATACATTATTCTACAGTTTCAGACTTTGACTTACGTGGGAAGAATGCAGCCATCAAGATTAGACAGAGAACTTCATGCAACATGATTTCTTCATTCGATACTAACTCGATGTGTGAACGTGTGGAGTTTTCAACAACACACTTGCAGTCGGTTTCTATATTGTGTTCAATTAAATACCCAGCATCCGGTTGTCATTGTGATTGGCAGTCACTTACTGCGACACTCTGCTCCACCCCATTACTTTACATAGCAATGTCGTAGAATGAGACAACACAAGGGGATAGGGGGAGATTGAATAGAGGTGTTCACATTTCAGAAAGGGATTTGATAGAGTAGAATTCAGGGAAACACCCCTCTATACCCAGAGAGTGTGCCGATCCCTTATTGCCCTTGAGTTGGTGGTGGTGAACCATCTTCGGGAACACCTGCTGGGCCAAATCAGAGGGCAGTTAGTAGTCAACAACATTGCTGTGGGTCTGCAGTCACATATAGGCCAGACCGGGTAGGAATGGCGGATTTCCTTCCTTGAAGGTTGCTGAATCGGAGTTAAAGTGTGAAATTGTTCACTGGTCTGAACTGCTAGTTTCTTTGAAGAACACATTAAATGTGACTCGAGTCTGAGGTGAAAGTGGGTAAAGAGTTTTCAGCAGCTTCTGAACTCGCTGTCAGGAGGCAGGTGTCCCAGAGATGAAGTTATCTGGAGAGGGGTTTCGCCTTTGAACAGTGTAATACAGTGCTCACATGGTTCAGGGTTCTGAGCTGAGTTAGTTTCTGTGCATTGGGGAGTTGTTCACCTCTGTGCAGTGAAGGTTAGAGGGAGATTAACCAGACAGGTACCTGGGATGAGGGACTTCAGTTACTGTGGAGAGACTGGAGAAGCTGGGGGTTTCTCTCCTTGGAGCAGAGAAGGTTAATGGTAGATATGATACAGATATTGAAGATCATAGAGGATTTTGATAGATAATTGATAACACATCACATCATCTACTGGCCAATATATAGAAAATCTATGCAAAGATGGTCATTCATTACATCACTGCAGTATGTTTAATTAGTTCATACAAACTGTAATCACCTAAAGATATAGTTAGATAGTGACAGAGACAGAGAGATAGGTAACCAGGTAGAGAGATAGATAGATAGAGAGACAGAGAGATAGATAACCAGGTAGAGAGATAGATAGATAGAGAGACAGACAGGCAGGTTGACAGATAGTTATGAACACTGACCTTCAATCTACTGCTGCCCCCTGCAGGTGGAAAATGAGCAGTGAGACTCAAACCACTGAAATCCTGTTCATCTGCTGCAGGTTGATGCAGCTGCGGATCCGCTTTCTCAAACACTGTGCGATACTGCAAGTGCAAAAATAGACAGCGGTGTGAGATGTAGCAGCGTTTCTCAGTGCCAAAGTAAACAGTGTATCGCTGAATCTGACTGCCATAAATGACTCGGATGTGTAATTGGTAACAGTCACTTCTGTAGCAGAATAGAACAGAGCTTCCAGTGCCCTGTCTGGTTGTTGTCTGTACCAGTACATTAAGGTCCAGCCAGTATTGGTCAGCGTGCATCTGAGTGTTGTCGACTCTCCTTCTGCAATCGATAGGATCGAGGGAGACTGTTCCACATAGGAGGAGAGTATTCCTGTGGAATGGAACATCGATTAGATTATTATTTCAGTCAATAGCGGATTAGAGGAGGGACTGCATTGCAAGAAAGAAAGGGCTTACATTAACATAGCGCCGTTCAGGACCTCAGAAAGGGCTTTGCAACCAATGTAGTTGCTCAATCAGTACTGCCTCTGCGACAGTGCAGCACTCCCTCAGTACTGCCTGTGCGACAGTGCAGCACTACCTCAGTACTGCCTGTGCGACAGTGCAGCACTACCTCAGGACTGCCTCTGCGACAGTGCAGCACTACCTCAGTACTGCCTCTGTGACAGTGCAGCACTTCTCCAGTACTGCCTCTGCGACAGTGCAGCACTCCCTCAGTCATGCCACCCGGGGTGTTCAGCCTTGATTTTGAGCTGAAGTGTTCTGGAGTGAGACTCTGACACAGGAGTGTTCCGGACAGAATCACCGCTAACATTACAGTACGTTATTCGACACAGTTTCTGACTTTGACTTACGTGGGAAGAATGCAGCCATCAAGATTAGACAGAGAACTTCATGCAACATGATTTCTTCATCCGATACCAACTCGATGTGTGAACGTGTGGAGTTTTCAACAACACACTTGCAGGCGGTTTCTATATTATATCCAATTAAAAACCAGCATCCGGTTGTCATTGTTATTGGCAGTCACTTACTGTGACACTCTGCTCCTCCCCATTACTTTACATAGCAATGTTGTAGAATGATGCAACACAAGGGGATAGGGGGAGATTGAATAGAGGTGTTCACATTTCAGAAAGGGATTTGATAGAGTATAATTCAGGGAAGCAACCCTCTATACCCAGAGAGTGTGCCCATCCCTTATTGCCTCTGAGAAGGTGGTGGTAAACCATCTTCGGAATTACCTGCTGGGCCATATCAGAGGGCAGTTAATAGTCAACTACATTGCTGTGGGTCTGCAGTCACATATAGGCCAGACCGGGTAAGAATGGCAGATTTCCTTCCCTGAAGGTCATCAATGAATACGTTAGGTTTTTACGACACTCCATGTTCAGAATTGCTCTTACTTTCCATTACAGATTTTATTTATTTACTTAATTAAATTTAAATTCAATTTCTGCCCTGGTGAGAATTGAACTCATGTCTGGGGATCATTAGTCCAGGCCTCTGGATTACTAGTCCAGTAACATAACTGCTCTGCTACCGTGCCTCCTTGCTGAATGGCGGTTAAAGGGTTAAATTGTTCACTGGTCTGAACTGCTAGTTTCTTTGAAGAACACATCAAATGTGACTCGAGTCTAAGATGAAAGTGGGTAAAGAGTTTTCAGCAGCTTCTGAACTGGAGAGGGGTCTCACTTTGAACACTGTGAAACAGCGCTCAGATGGTTAATGGTTCTGCGCTGAGTTAGTTCCTGTGCATGAGGGGGTTGTTCGCCTCTGTGTAGTGAAGTTTAGAGGGAGATTAACCAGACTGGTATCAGGGATGAGGGACTTCAGTTACTGTGGAGAGACTGGTGAAGCTGGGGGTTTCTGCCCTTGGAGCAGAGAAGGTTAATGGTAGATGTGATACAGATATTGAAGATCATAGAGGATTTTGATAGATAATTGATGACTAACCACATCTTCTACTGGTCAAGATATAGAAAATCTATGAAAAGATGGTCATTCATTACATTACTGCAGTCTGTTTAATTAGTTCATACAAACTGTAATTACCTAAAGATAGAGTTAGATAGATAGAGAGACAGAGAGATAGATAACCAGGTAGAGAGATAGATAGATAGAGAGACAGAGAGATAAACAATCAGGTGGACAGATAGATATGAACAATAAGCTTCAATCTACTGCTGACCCCTGCCAGTTGAAGATGAGCACTGAACTCCCGTTCATCCGCTGCAGGTTTTTGCAGCTGCTGATCCGCTTTCTCAAACACTGTGCGATACTACAAGCGCAGAAATAGACAGCGGTGTGAGATGGAGCGGCGTCTCTCAGTGCCAAAGTAAACAGTGTATCGCTGGCTCTGTCTGCCTTAAATGACTCGGACGTGTAATTGGTGACAGACCCTGTTCCAACAGAATAGAACAGAGCTTCCAGTGCCCTGTCTGGTTGTTGTCTGTACCAGTACATTGCAGGATAGCCAGTATTCTTCAGCGTGCATCTGAGTGTTGTCGACTCTGATGCGGAAATCGATAGGATAGAGGGCGACTGTTCCACATAGGAGGAGAGTATTCCTGTGGGACGGAACATCGATTAGATTATTATTTCAGTCAATAATGGATTGGAGCAGGGGCTGCATTACAAGAAAGAGAGGGCTTACATTAATATATCGCCGTTCAGGACCTCAGGGCATCAGAAACGGCTTTGCAACCAATGTAGTTACTCCCTCATTACTGCCTCTGCGAAAGTGCGGCACTCCCTCAGTACTGCCTCTGCAACAGTGCAGCACTCCCTCAGTACTGCCTCTGCGACAGTGCAGCACTCCCTCAGTACTGCCTCTGCGACAGTGCAGCACACCCTCAGTACTGCCTCTGCGACAGTCCAGCACTCCCACAGCCCTGACACCTGGGGTATTAGTTTTGACTTTGAGCTCAAGTGTTCTGGAGTGAGACTCTGACACAGCAGTGTGATGGAACAGGATCACCGCTGACATTACAATACATTATTCGACACAGTTTCTGACTTTGACTTACGTGGGAAGAGTGCAGCCATCAAGATTAGACTGAGAACTTCATGCAACATGATTTCTTCATTCGATACTAACTCGATGTGTGAACGTGTGGCGTTTTCAACAACACACTTGCAGGCGGTTTCTATATTGTATCCAATTAAATACCCAGCATCCGGTTGTCATTGTGATTGGCAGTCACTTACTGCACACTCTGCTCCACCCCATTACATTGTATAGCACTGTTGTTGAATGATGCAACACAAGGGGATAGGGGGAGATTGAATGGAGATGTTCACATTTCAGAAAGGGATTTGATAGAGTAGAATTCAGGGAAACTACCCTCTATACCCAGAGAGTGTGCCCATCCCTTATTGCCCCTGAGAAGGTGATGGTGAACCATCTTCGGGAATACCTGCTGGGCCATATCAGAGGGCAGTTAATAGTCAACCACATTGCTGTGGGTCTGCAGTCACATATAGGCCAGACCTGGTAGGAATGGCGGATTTCATTCCCTGAAGGTAATCAATGAAGACGTTGGGTTTTTAAGACACTCCATGTTCAGGATTACTCATACTTTCCATTCTAGATTTTTATTTATTTAATTAATTGAATTTAAATTGCATTTCTGCCCTGGTGGGAATTGAACTCAAGTCTGGGGATCATTAGTCCAGGCCTCTGGATTACTAGCCCAGTAACATAACTGCTCTGCTGCCGAACCTCCGTGGTGAATGGGAGTTAAAGGGTTAAATTGTTCACTGGTCTGAACTGCTAGTTTCTTTGAAGAACACATTAAATGTGACTCGAGTCTAAGATGAAAGTGGGTAAAGAGTTTTCAGCAGCTTCTGAACTCGCTGTCAGGAGGCAGGTGTCCCAGAGATGAAGTTATCTGGAGAGGGGTCTCACCTTTGAACAGTGTGAAACAGCGCTCAGATGGTTAATGGTTCTGTGCTGAGTTAGTTCCTGTGCATTGGGGGGTTGTTCGCCTCTGTTTTGTGAAGGTTAGAGGGAGATTAACCAGACTGGTATCAGGGATGAGGGACTTCAGTTACTGTGGAGAGACTGGAGAAGCTGGGGGTTTCTGCCCTTGGAGCAGAGAAGGTTAATGGTAGATGTGATACAGATATTGAAGATCATAGAGGATTTTGATAGATAATTGATGACAAATCACATCTTCTACTGGTCTTTATATAGAAAGTCGATGAAAAGATGGTCATTCATTACATTACTGCAGTATGTTTAATTAGTTCATACAAACTGTAATTACCTAAAGATAGAGTTAGATAGATAGAGAAACAGAGAGATAGATAACCAGGTAGAGAGATAGATAGATAGAGAGACAGAGAGATAAACAATCAGGTGGACAGATAGATATGAACAATAAGCTTCAATCTACTGCTGACCCCTGCCAGTTGAAGATGAGCACTGAACTCCCGTTCATCCGCTGCAGGTTTTTGCAGCTGCTGATCCGCTTTCTCAAACACTGTGCGATACTACAAGCGCAGAAATAGACAGCGGTGTGAGATGGAGCGGCGTCTCTCAGTGCCAAAGTAAACAGTGTATCGCTGGCTCTGTCTGCCTTAAATGACTCGGACGTGTAATTGGTGACAGACCCTGTTCCAACAGAATAGAACAGAGCTTCCAGTGCCCTGTCTGGTTGTTGTCTGTACCAGTACATTGCAGGATAGCCAGTATTCTTCAGCGTGCATCTGAGTGTTGTCGACTCTGATGCGGAAATCGATAGGATAGAGGGCGACTGTTCCACATAGGAGGAGAGTATTCCTGTGGGACGGAACATCGATTAGATTATTATTTCAGTCAATAATGGATTGGAGCAGGGGCTGCATTACAAGAAAGAGAGGGCTTACATTAATATATCGCCGTTCAGGACCTCAGGGCATCAGAAACGGCTTTGCAACCAATGTAGTTACTCCCTCATTACTGCCTCTGCGAAAGTGCGGCACTCCCTCAGTACTGCCTCTGCAACAGTGCAGCACTCCCTCAGTACTGCCTCTGCGACAGTGCAGCACTCCCTCAGTACTGCCTCTGCGACAGTGCAGCACACCCTCAGTACTGCCTCTGCGACAGTCCAGCACTCCCACAGCCCTGACACCTGGGGTATTAGTTTTGACTTTGAGCTCAAGTGTTCTGGAGTGAGACTCTGACACAGCAGTGTGATGGAACAGGATCACCGCTGACATTACAATACATTATTCGACACAGTTTCTGACTTTGACTTACGTGGGAAGAGTGCAGCCATCAAGATTAGACTGAGAACTTCATGCAACATGATTTCTTCATTCGATACTAACTCGATGTGTGAACGTGTGGCGTTTTCAACAACACACTTGCAGGCGGTTTCTATATTGTATCCAATTAAATACCCAGCATCCGGTTGTCATTGTGATTGGCAGTCACTTACTGCACACTCTGCTCCACCCCATTACATTGTATAGCACTGTTGTTGAATGATGCAACACAAGGGGATAGGGGGAGATTGAATGGAGATGTTCACATTTCAGAAAGGGATTTGATAGAGTAGAATTCAGGGAAACTACCCTCTATACCCAGAGAGTGTGCCCATCCCTTATTGCCCCTGAGAAGGTGATGGTGAACCATCTTCGGGAATACCTGCTGGGCCATATCAGAGGGCAGTTAATAGTCAACCACATTGCTGTGGGTCTGCAGTCACATATAGGCCAGACCTGGTAGGAATGGCGGATTTCATTCCCTGAAGGTAATCAATGAAGACGTTGGGTTTTTAAGACACTCCATGTTCAGGATTACTCATACTTTCCATTCTAGATTTTTATTTATTTAATTAATTGAATTTAAATTGCATTTCTGCCCTGGTGGGAATTGAACTCAAGTCTGGGGATCATTAGTCCAGGCCTCTGGATTACTAGCCCAGTAACATAACTGCTCTGCTGCCGAACCTCCGTGGTGAATGGGAGTTAAAGGGTTAAATTGTTCACTGGTCTGAACTGCTAGTTTCTTTGAAGAACACATTAAATGTGACTCGAGTCTAAGATGAAAGTGGGTAAAGAGTTTTCAGCAGCTTCTGAACTCGCTGTCAGGAGGCAGGTGTCCCAGAGATGAAGTTATCTGGAGAGGGGTCTCACCTTTGAACAGTGTGAAACAGCGCTCAGATGGTTAATGGTTCTGTGCTGAGTTAGTTCCTGTGCATTGGGGGGTTGTTCGCCTCTGTTTTGTGAAGGTTAGAGGGAGATTAACCAGACTGGTATCAGGGATGAGGGACTTCAGTTACTGTGGAGAGACTGGAGAAGCTGGGGGTTTCTGCCCTTGGAGCAGAGAAGGTTAATGGTAGATGTGATACAGATATTGAAGATCATAGAGGATTTTGATAGATAATTGATGACAAATCACATCTTCTACTGGTCTTTATATAGAAAGTCGATGAAAAGATGGTCATTCATTACATTACTGCAGTATGTTTAATTAGTTCATACAAACTGTAATTACCTAAAGATAGAGTTAGATAGATAGAGAGACAGAGAGATAGATAACCAGGTAAAGAGATAGATAGATAGAGAGACAGAGAGATAAACAATCAGGTGGACAGATAGATATGAACAATAAGCTTCAATCTACTGCTGCCCCCTGCCAGTTGAAGATGAGCACTGAACTCACGTTCATCCGCTGCAGGTTTTTGCAGCTGCAGATCCGCTTTCTCAAACACTGTGCGATACTACAAGCGCAGAAATAGACAGCGGTGTGAGACGGAGCGGCGTCTCTCAGTGCCAAAGTAAACAGTGTATTGCTGGCTCTGTCTGCCTTAAATGACTCGGACGTGTAATTGGTAACAGTCCCTGTTCCAGCAGAATAGAACAGAGCTTCCAGTGCCCTGTCTGGTTGTTGTCTGTACCAGTACATTGTAAGATAGGCAGTATTCTTCAGCGTGCATCTGAGTGTTGTCGACTCTCCTGCGGAAAGCGATAGGATAGAGGGTGTCTGTTCCACATCGGAGGAGAGTATTCCTGTGGGACAGAACATCGATTAGATTATTATTTCAGTCAATAATGGATTGGAGCAGGGGCTGCATTACAAGAAAGAGAGGGCTTACATTAATATATCGCCGTTCAGGACCTCAGGGCATCAGAAAGGGCCTTGCAACCAATGTAGTTACTCGCTCATTACTGCCTCTGCGAAAGTGCGGCACTCCCTCAGTACTGCCTCTGCAACAGTGCAGCACTCCCTCAGTACTGCCTCTGTGACAGTGCTGCACTCCCTCAGTACTGCCTCTGCGACAGTGCAGCACTTCCTCAGTACTGCCTCTGCGACAGTGCAGCACACCCGCAGTACTGCCTCTGCGATAGTCCAGCACTCCCTCAGCCCTGACACCTGGGGTGTTAGTTTTGCCTTTGAGCTCAAGTGTTCTGGAGTGAGACTCTGACACAGCAGTGTTATGGAACAGAATTACCGCTGACTTTACAATACATTATTCGACACAGTTTCTGACTTTGACTTACGTGGGAAGAGTGCAGCCATCAAGATTAGACTGAGAACTTCATGCAACATGATTTCTTCATTCGATACTAACTCGATGTGTGAACGTGTGGAGTTTTCAACAACACACTTGCAGGCGGCTTCTATATTGTATCCAAATAAATACACAGCATCCGGTTGTCATTGTGATTGGCAGTCACTTACTGCGACACTCTGCTCCACCCCATTACATTGGTTAGCAATGTTGTAGAATGATACAACACAGGAGGATAGGGGGAGATTGAATGGAGATGTTCACATGTCAGAAAGCGCTTTGATAGAGTAGAATTCAGGGAAACAACCCTCTATACCCAGAGAGTGTGCCCATCCCTTATTGCCTCTGAGAAGGTGGTCGTGAACCATCTTCGGGAATACCTGCTAGGCCATATCAGAGGGCAGTTAGTAGTCAACTACATTGCTGTGGGTCTGCAATCAGATATAGGCCAGACCGGGTATGAATGGCAGATTTCCTTCCCTGAAGGTAATCAATGAAGACGTTGGGTTTTTCCGACACTCCATGTTCATGATTACTCATAGTGTCTCTGATAGATTTTTATTTATTTAATTAATTGAATTTAAATTGCATTTCTGCCCCAGTGGGAATTGAACTCAAGTCTGGAGATCATTAGTCCATGCCTCTGGATTACGAGTCCAGTAACATAACTGCTCTGCTGCCGAACCTCCGTGGTGAATGGGAGTTAAAGGGTTAAATTGTTCACTGGTCTGATCTGCTAATTTCTTTGAAAAACACATCAAATGTGACTCGAGTCTAAAATGAAAGTGGCTAAACAGGTTTCAGCAGCTTATGAACTCGCTGTCAGGAGGCAGGTGTCCCAGAGATGAAGGTATCTGGAGAGGGGTCTCACCTTTGAACAGTGTGAAACAGCGCTCAGATGGTTAATGGTTCTGAGCTGAGTTAGTTCCTGTGAATTGGGGAGTTGTTCGCCTCTGTGTAGTGAAGGTTAGAAAGAGATTAACCATCTGTTACCAGGGATGAGGGACTTCAGTTACTGTGGAGAGACTGGAGAAGCTGGGGGTTTCTCTCCTTAGAGCAGCGAAGGTTAATGGTAGATGTGATACAGATATTGAAGATCATAGAGGATTTTGATAGATAATTGATGACAAACCACATCTTCTGCTGGTCAATATATAGAAAATCTATGAAAAGACGGTCATTTATTACATTACTGCAACATGTTTAATAAGTTCATACAAACTGTAATCACCTAAAGATAGAGTTTGATACATACAGAGACAGAGAGCTAGATAATCAGGTAGAGAGATAGATAGATAGAGAGTCAGTCAGGTTGACAGACAGCTATAGAGAGAGGTAGAGATATAGGGAGATCGAGGGAAAGTCATGTAGGTAGAAAAATAACGAGCTAGATAGAGAGACAGTCACTGCCCTGTAAAAGACAGGGATGTTAATTGGCATTCTCTCATTTTACACCAGCTTGGTAGCGAGAGTGAGAGAGTGGGATGGAGAGAGAGGGAGAGAGCATGATGGCGAGAGAGGCAGAGATGGATGGCGAGAGAGGGAGAGAGAGGAATGGAGATAGGAAGAGAGAGGGATGGAGAGGAGCAGAGAGAGGGATGGAGAGTGTAGGAGAGAGAGGGATGGAGAGAGATGGAGGGAGAGAGATGGAGAGAGGATGAGAGAAGGATGGAGAGAGAGAGGGAGAGAGAGGGATGGAGACAGGAAGAGAGAGGATGGAGAGTGGGAGCGAGAGGGATAGAGAGAGAGGGAGAGAGAGGGATGGAGAAAGAGAGGGATGGAGAGAGGGAGAGAGAGGGTTGGAGAGAGAGAGCGAGGGGAAGTTATCGATCAGTCATGATCTCAGTGAAATAAAGGATTACTGACCCGAAAGAAGGGTCACTGACCCGAAACGTTAACTCAGCTTCTCTTTCCACAGATGCTGCCAGACCCGCTGAGTGGTTCCAGGATTTCTTGTCTTTATTTCATGATCACAGTGAAGGTCGGAATGTTTCCGAGGTGATGAATGAACTCCTTGTGTTCCCAGGTCACTGTTAAAGTGTGTTTCAGACTCTGATGTTTATCATGGTCCAACAGCGCACTCTACTGTCCCTTTGGAGAAAGAAAACACAGTGACATAAAACCACACCTTCAATATCCATTCATCAATCCATCCATCTCTCTCTATCTTTCCCTCTCTCTCTATCTCTCTCTCTACTTCTCTTTATCTCTCTCTCACTGTCTCTGTCTCTCTCCCTCTCTCTATCCGTGTCTCTCTTTCTCCCTCTCTCTATCTATCTCTCTATCTATCAATCTCTCTCTGTCTCTCTCTATCTATCTATCCATCTCTATTTATTTCCCTCTCTCTCTCTATCCGTCTCTCTTTCTCTCTCTTTATCTCTCTATCTATCTATCTATCTCTCTCTCTCTCTCTCTCTCTCTCTCTCTATCACTCTCTCTATCTATCTATCTATCTATCTATCTATCTATCTATCTATCTATCTCTCTCTCTCTCTATCTCTCTCTCTCTATATATATCTTTGTCTCTCTCTTCATCTCTCTCTGTATCTCTCTCGATCTCTCTATCAATCTCTGTCTCTCTCGCTGTTGTTTCTGATCTTCACTTCACATATTAAAATCTTTAACAATCTCTCTAAGACCGCTGAAGGTTTACCCTTCATTCTTCTCTTTTCTGGAGCAAAGATACCCCGATATTCAAACTATCATGTTCGCTTTAAACTCTGTGTTCCTGTAAAGTCTAATTCGCAATTCCTCGGTGCTTCGAAATCTAACCTCTCACTTTCTCTTTAAATCCGCGCTGACTTCTTGTGAAGAACATGTTCCCAATGATGAAATCACCCAACAAGACGCAGCACCGCCTGGTTTTATCTGAAACATGTGTTTCCTGCTGCCTTTGGGGTTTTTGTTGAACTGCTCCATCCCTCTGGGTCACTGTGAAGACTCCAGGCACAGAAATACACGGCCGAGTGATTCTCCCGCAGGCTGGAGGACTCCAGGTGGAACTCGGAGTTACTCCGTCTCTCGGCGGTGAAACCCTCCACCGTCCCCTCTGAGTTCACGCTTTGTCCACTTCGGGAGTAAAACATCAGCTGAGGCTCCTTCCCTGGCTGTTGTCTGTACCAGAACATGTCAGGGTTACTGCTGCCCTGCACGGTGCATTTCAGCTTCACCTGCTCCCCAGACAATTTGGAGACAGCGGCGGGAGTCTGGTGCATCGTCTGTGAGTTCACATCTGGGAAAGATACAGGGAGAGGAAGAGATCAATAAACAGGGACATTCAGTCCAGTGGGGAGAAAGGGGAGAGAGAGAAAATCAAAGAAAAATAAAACGAAAGAAATGTTAAGTAGAATTATTGTTTTAATAAAACGCCTTACGGTGAAACAGGGTGATCAGAGCCAGTAACAGATACATCTTTTACTTTAAGCTGCCCTCTGAATCAGCAAAGGGGAGAGAGCAGGAGTGATCAGTGTTGTCAATAACCAACCCACTCTTTACAAATCATTGGGAGGAACAGGAAGAGCATTAGGAAGTGATGCAGAGATGGTGACGCCCAGGTAAACAAGTCAGAGTGGAGTAGTTTGTCAATGTCTCTCTCTATCGATCTCAATCCGCCTTCCTCTCTCTTTCTTACTCATTGTTCCTCACTCTCTCTCTCTGCATGTATCGAGCTTTATGTCTCCCACTCTTTCAATCTCTTTCTCTCTTTTTCTGTGTGTGTGTGTGTGTGTGTGTGTATTTCTCTCTCTGTCTCCCTCTGTCCCGTTCTTTTACGTTGAGTTTTTCCTCTCTATGTCTCCCTGATTCACCCTCTCTGTCTCTGTGTTTCATGGGCGGATGTATTGATAACCAGAGGGCACTTACTGAAGGTAATTGGCAAAAGATCCAAAGGTGAACTGAGGAAACGTTTTGACACAGTGAGTGGTGAGGATCTGGAATGCACTACCTGAGAGTGCGGGGGAGGCAGGTTCAATCGTGGCTTTCAAAAGGAAATTTGGATAATTATCTGAAGGGAAAATGTGCAGTGTTATTTAGAAAGGGCAGGGGGAGTGGGACCAGCTGCAGAGACCAAATACAGCACCAAGGTGACAGCATTGTGGAACATCCTGCATTCAGGCAGCAAGAGTGACCCTGAGATTCTGGTTAGTGGACACTTTTAATTCCCATTCCCACTCCCACCCTGACCTCTCTGTCCTCGACCTCCTCCTCTGCTCCAGTGAAGCTCAACAGAAACTCGAAGAACAGCCCCTCATCTTTCAATCGGACACTTTACAGCTTTCTGGACTCAACAGCCAATTTAACCATTTCTGATCATAACCACTGCTCCGGTTTATTTGGACAGAGGCTTGTTGGTAATGATTGTGTTTCTGCCAGTTCTGCCTCTTCTGGACCCATCGTTTGTTCTTTACTTGACCCATTAACATCCATTTTGTCTTGCACCAGCCTCAGTTTTGTTATTAAATCTCTTTTGCATTTCTCCCATTCCCCCTCTCTCTGACTTTGTGCTGCTTAAAACTTAATAGATCTCTAAATCCTTCCAGTTCTGTTGAAAGATCTACGACCTGATATGCGAATGTTTTTTTCTCCCTCCACAGAGGCTGTCTGATCTGATTAACATTTCCATCCTTATTTATTTATAACCCAGAAATGCAACGAGCACCAATATAGTGACAGAGGACCCAGAACCGAAACCATCCAGCATCTGCGGTACCTTGTGTTCAGTTCACCAGTCTGTAACCGGGATGTAGTTATTTAATTATCAGGAGATGTTCATGGACAAGTTTCAAAGTCCCGATTGAAACATCATCAATAATCTGATACTTATCACGGTCCTACACCGCCCTCTGCTGTCACTGTGGAGAAAGACAACACTGTCAGTGAATAAAACACAACAGTGTCTGTATATCTATTTACCTATCTATCTCTCTTCTGATCGATCTACCTACCTATCTACCTATCTATCTACCCATTTATCTATCTAGTTATCTATCTATCTTCCTACTTATCTATCTATCTATCTATCTATCTATCTATCTATCTATCTATCTATCTATCTATCTATCTATCTATCCATCTACCTTACTGTCTATCTATCTATCTATCTATCTATCTATCTATCTATCTATCTATCTATCTATCTATCTATCTATCTATCTATCTATCTACCAACCTATGTATCTACCTATCTATCTGCCTACCTACCTATCTATCTATCTGTCTATCTATCTATCTATCTATCTATCTATCTATCTATCTATCTATCTATCTATCTATCTATCTATCTACCTCCCTATCTGCCGATCTAGCTACCTATCTATCTATCCACCTATTTATCTATCTACCCACCTATCTATCTACCTAGCTATCTACCTATCTATTTATCTACCTACCTACCTATTTATCCACTTATCTATCTACCTATCTATCTATCTATCTATCTATCTATCTATCTATCTATCTATCTATCTATCTATCTATCTCCCGACACGTCTATCTGCCTACCTGTCTATCTGTCTGTATGTCTGTCTATCTATCTATCTATCTATCTATCTATCTATCTATCTATCTATCTATCTATCTATCTATCTATCTATCTATGTACCTAATCTGCACTTCACACATTAAACCCTTTCAGAATCTCTCTAAGAACACTAAAGGTTTATCCTTCAGTCTTCTCTTTTCTGGTTCAGACTTCTTTGATCGTTATAACTTCTCAGTATCGGTTTCATTCCTCGAAATTCTATCTCGCAATTTTCCACTGTCTCTAAATCTAATCTCGTTCTATTTAAATCCGCCCTGTCTTCTTGTGAAAAACATGTTCCCAATGATAAAAACACCCAACAAGACGCAGCACCGTCTGGGTTTATCTGAAACAGGTGTTTCCTGTTGCCTTTGGGGTTTTTGTTGAACTGCTCCATCTCTCTGAGTCACTGTTAGGACTCCAGGCACAGAAATACACGGCCGAGTGATTCTCCCGCAGGCTGGAGGACTCCAGGTTGAACTGGGAGTCAGTCGGCCTCTCGGCGGTGAAACCGCCCACCATCCCCTCTGGATCCACACAGTTAGCAGTACTGGAGTAAAACATCAACAGCGGCTCCTTCCCCGGGTACTGTCTGTACCAGTACATTCCAGCAGTACTGGTGCCCTCCACTGTGCACCTCAGTTCCACTGCCTCTCCACGCAATCTGGAGACAGCGGCGGGAGTCTGGTGGATAGTCTGTGAGTTCACATCTGGGAGAGAGATGGAGAGAAGAGCAGATCAGTAAACAGGAAACTTCTGGGAATGAAAGGGAGACAGGGAGAAGAGAGGAAAGTTATTAACGATAGTTTTTGTATTTCACACTCACTTACAATGAAACAGGATTATCAGACCCAGTAACTGATACATCTTTCACTATAACCTGTTCTCTTAATAGACACAGGAGTGAGATCAGGAGCTTCGAGTCTTGTAACGGTCCAAATCCACTCTTTTCAAATCATTGGGAGGAACATGAAGAGCATTAGGATGTGATACAATGTTGGAGACGCCCATTCACCCAGTTCAACAAATCAGAATTGAATTGGCTGCCATTCTGCTTCTCTCTCTCTCTCTCTATCTATCTCTATCTCAGTTTACCTTCCGCTCTCTTGCACTCTCTCTCTGTCTCTCTCTCTCTCTCCCCTCATGTGTCTAGGTTTATGTCTCCCACTCTCTTCCTTTCTCAGGCTCTCTCTCCCATTCTATCTCAGTCTATCTTCGCTCACTTTTTCTCTCTGACTCTCTGTCTCCTCATGTATCTAAGGTTATGTCTCCCATTCCCTCCTTCTCTCTGACTCTCCCTCTCTCTTACTCTTGTTATCTCTTCAGTTTATTTCCCTGTCTCTGTCTCTCTCTTGATCTATCTTCCTATCTGTCGCAGGCTCTTTAGCTCAGTCTCTCTTTCTCTCCGTCTCTCTCTCAGTGTCTCTCTCTCTCTCTCATTATGTGTCTCTTGCTGTCTCACTGTCTTTGCCTCTATCTCTGTCTCCCTCTCTGTCTCAGTCTCTTTAACTCTACCTGTCGTTTTTCCTCTCTCTCACTGGATCTCGCTCTCTCTTTCACACACATACACTCTCTGTCTCTCTCTAAAGGAGTGGGTGTCCTTGTCCTGTTGATGTATATCAAGCTGGATCTGCATGATCTCCTGCTCTATTAGTTTTCTCACTAAATCCTTCTCAAAGCCATTGTCCGGTCTATGGTCCTGGATCCCCCTCTGCTGTCCCTGTGGAGAAGGTCAACACAGGGTCAGTGTATGAATACCCAGATTATTGTCATTGATTCCTGATAGTTACATTCTGAAATCTCGTGACATCCTTATTAATCGTTCTCTGCACCCTCGGCAGTACCTGTAAATCTAGTGTGTCACTACAATCATAACTCAACTCTTTTTATTGCAATAAACGCTATCACTCTGCATCAGGGAACGGTAGGTCAAGGTACCGAGCAATTTTATCTGAAACAGGTGTTTCCTGCTGCCTTTGATGTTTTTGTTGAACTGCTCCATCTCTCTGAGTCACTGTGATCTCTCCAGGCACAGAAATACACGGCCGAGTGATTCTCCCGCAGGCTGGAGGTCTCCAGTTTGAAGTCGTATTTATTTAGTCTTTGGGAGTAGATAGAGAGAAACTATTACCGCTGGTTTGGGAATCTAGGACTAAGAGGCCAAGACTAAAAATTAGAGCCAGACTTTTCAGGAGTGAAATTAGGAAACACTTTTACACACAATGGGTGGAGAGGTTTGAACTCTCTTCTGCTCACGGAAATTGATGCTGAATCAATTGTTAATTTGAAATCGGAGATGGATAGGTTTTTGTGATCCAAAATAAATATTAAGGGATATGGGGCAAAGGTGGGAACATGGAGTTAGATCACAGATCAGCCATGGTCTCATTGAATGGTGGTACAGAATTGAGGGCCTGAATGGCCCCTTCCTGTTCCTGCCTTTGTCTTAGCAGTTTCTGCTGGCATTGAATTCTGTATTTTGGGTAAAGAATTCTCCTCAACTCCCTATCGGATTTCAGTTTTTCTCAGCTTTTATTCTCTGTTTTGTTCCTATCCTCTTCGTCCCCTAGTCTTTGTACAATCAGCTAATGGGAACAGTTTTTCTTTGTCTACTTTATCTAAACCTCTCTTCATTTTGTACACTTCTGTGAAATCTCCCCTCAATTTCCTTTGCTCCAAGGAGAACAACCCCAGCTTCACCAAACTAACCATGTAGCTAAAATCTCTCATCCCTGGAACCATCCCGGTAAATCTCCTCTGCACCCTCTCAAGGACCCTACATCCTTCCGAAAGTGTGGTGACCAGAACCGGGCTCAGTACTCAAGTTGGGGCCTAACCAGAACCTCATATATGTTGAGCATAACCACCCTGCTTTTGTACTTTATACCTCTGTTCATGAATCCCAAGATCCCATAAGCTTCGTGAACCTCTCTCTCAATATGTCCTGCCACCTTCAAAGATCTATGCACATTAACCCCCAGGTCCCTCTGCCCTTGAACACTCTTCAGGCCTGTGTCATTAAGTCTGTATTTCCTCTCTGTCTCCCTGCTGCCAAAATGCATCACCTGATAGCAATGTAGTTCACTGTTAACTGCCTCTGAAATGGGCGAGCAAGTCATTCAGTTAAGGGCAATTCGGCATAGATAATGAATACTGACATTGTCAGTGATGTGCACATCCCTGAATGTGTTTCTTTATATGAAATTCCTCCTTCTCCATTTTTCTTTCACTGTTTTCTAACTTTGCTTCCCCTCTTTACTTCCTTCAGATCATTTGTTTTAGTATATCACAAGTGTTTGCTCAAACCAGTCACTATGAACGAGCAGACTTGGGGAAATCCAGTTGTCTATTTTGGGTGGAATGGTTATGATTTTAATCTGTTTCAGAGTTAGTGGAATTGACTATTTGGTAGATTGGTCAAGTCACTGCTGCTTTGCTCGCTCAGTCTTTTCAGAAGCAAGTGGGACTCAGACTGCGGTGGAGCTCCATCCCCATCTCGTGGCTGTAATGTGTAACTACAGGCACCTGAGATTTGCACAGTGCAATTGATAAAATAGGCATTATGAAGACATGCTTTGTAATTGCTCCGTCTTCCCATTTTTTATCCATTGCTTCGGCTGCTGACGCTGGTGACATCGAATTAGGCCGGGGTGAATCTCTACGGGACATGCGTTAGAATCTTACCAGGTCAGATGGTGGAATTTAAATTCAATTAATGAATAAATACAATCATTTCATCAGAAAATCTGCAATTGAAAGCTTGTCTCTGTTAAGGGGCCCTGACACCCAGCTGGCTCACTCATTTCTTTTAGGGAAGGAAATCCACCGTCCTTACCTGGTCTGGCCTACATGTGACTTGAGACCCACAGAACACAAGAAATTGGAGCGGGTGAAGACAATATATCCCATCGAGCCTGCTCCGTCATTCAATACAATCATGGCTGATCTTGGGCTTCAATTCCACTTTCCTGCCTGCTCCCCATATCCCTTCATTTCCTGAGGGATCAAAAATTCCAGCCTTAAATGTATTCAGTGAAGGAGCATCCACAACACTCTGGGGTAGAGAAATCCAAAGTTTCACAAACCTTTGAGTGAAGTCATTTCTCCTCATCTCAGTCCGGAATGACTGATCCCTTATCCTGAGATTTCTCACTGCCTCTTTTCTTGAAAAGCCGTGGAACATTTGTTAACTTTCATTCCGATGGGACCATTCCTGAATCTAAGGAATTCTGGCAAATCATAACCAGCGCCCACACTCTCTCTGCAGCTATCTCTTTTAGAACTCTGGTATATAATCCATCTGTTCCAGGGGACTTGTCAGATTTTAATCCCTCAGGTTTCTCCAAAAGTTTTTCTCAATTGATATGAATATCCTTAATTTCCTCACTCTTTTTAAGCCCCAGATAACTGCCTATTTCTGGGATGGAACTTGTGTCTTCAACTGTGAAGACAAGCACAAAATATTAGTTCAATTCCCCTGCTATTTCCCCATTCCTCATGATGATTTCACCTGCCTTTACCTCGAAGGAACCAACGTCAGCTTCAGCTACTCTCTTGCTTTTTATGTAAAAGCTCCGACCATCTGTTTTTATATTGCTGGTTAGCTTATTCTCACATTTTATTCCCACATCCGATGAAAGAACATGAACAATGTCTTCAACCAGCCCTATCAGTATGACGTGCTATTTCCTGCTCCCTAATGTTTTTATCCAGCATCCATTTATATATATCTGGTTATACACATCATTTTTCTGTGTGCTAGCGAATTCCACATTCTTACCACTCTGTGTAAATTCATTTCTTGGAGTTATTAGTGAGTATGATGTATTCATTACCTTCCTCACAAATGCAGACATCTTCTCTGCCCTGTCATATTCTTTCATAATCTTGAGCACCTCTATCAGGTCACCCCTCAGCCTTCTCTTGACTGGGGAAAAGAATCCCAGACTTTTCAATCTTTCCTCATAGTTATAACCTTTTGTGCTCCGGTATCATTCTTGTAAATCGTTTTTGTACTTCTGCTCGTATCTCTCTGTGTAATATGGAGACCAGCACTCTGCACAGCACTGCAGATTTGGTCCAATCAAGGTCGATGGAAACCAGAACTGTACACAGGGCTCCAAATGCGCACTAGGTAAGGTATTTGGATGTAAGAACTGTCCCCAGCACTTCAGATGTCGTCTACACAGGCATATTGAACTGAGAATTGTGCACAGTGCTCCAGGTGTGGTCTGACAGAGGTACGTGTTGAAGAGCCGTTCTATGAACCATTATTCAGGTGTGGGCACAGACAGTGTGTGTTGCCTGTCTGGAGGTTGTGGGGAGTTAGAACATGGGCGTTCTGCCACTCGAACGGGCACTGAACAGGTGCAGATCCGCATCCGATCAGCCAGGGCTGCTCTTCACGGAATGCTGGGTTAAATGCACCCGTTTGAAGGGAGACGTGTGAGGGTTTTTGTCAAGGCGGCCAATGACTCTGAACCGCTGTGTCCCATCACCAGCTGCACAGAAATACACCGCCTCGTCCGTGGCGTTCACACTCTCGATCGTCAGAGTGGATTTCTTATTGTTCAGAGTCCTGGTAATAACAAACCCGCTCTTAAATCCATCTTCATACTGAGGTTCACCTGCTGTATAGGTAAACCCGATTAACAGGAATCCTCCGCCGGGGGACTGACGATACCAGTACATGTAGTTGCGAACTGTTCCTTTCTGCAGACAGTTAATTTCCACGGGTCCTGGTTGTTTAACAGCCAGTGACTGAGGCCATTGATGTATCACATCACCTAGAAAGAGAAATTAGAGTGAATGAACTAGTATCGATGGAGTTACAATTGAGACGATGGACGTCGGTGTTGCACCGAATTAACGACGGAAATTCGGTCTGTGTCCTAATTTCCTGCAAGCACCTGGATCTTTACAACTGTAAAATAGAATCGTGGAATCCACAAGTTTGCAAGTGGGTGCAAACATTAAAGAGTTAACATCATATTAATAACACTTGTCTTCCCGAACTAGGGGACAGATGAATGAGTTCACTGTCTGATATGAAATAATCGATTACTGATTTCACAAGTCACCGCCGCTCAGTTTTATAGAGATTATTAATCATCCCTTTCAGTTAAACAAATGTAGAAGATTGATTGGGACAGAATTTTAACCTACTCAGCGCCAGAAGGGAAATAGCAAAGACGATGAAACTGAAAGACATGTTTGCTGTGGATCTGAGAGACTTTCTGCTGGTTACTCTGGGTTTTAAGGGAGGGAGAGAGATGAGGTGTAGGCAGAGCGGATCGTCATCAGAGGAAGTTATCTCAAGGCAATGATCCCCGCCCCTACCTTTAAGTTGTCCCCCATTCTTTTGTTTGCTTCCTTCCGCCCCTTTCCACTTGTTTCTTCTCTCCATTTCCCTCCTTCCTCCCCACTTTCTACTCTGCTGCCAATATCTTCACTCTCTTCCCTTTGTGAGCTTGCTTTCATGCTGAATCGAGGGAAATTTTGAAGGTAGCGAGGTGTTGGAGAGGGTAGGTGAAAAAAGCAAGGAGCGGTGCAACGATAGCTGCTTTGGGTGACTCCAGAGCTTATGGCGCACAACAGGGGATTATTAACATCCTTTTGCAAATTAAAATCAGTAGTGGAGGAAGAGAAGGTGGATAGTTCGATGGCAGCGGCGGCGGCTCATATAACATCACTGTAAAGTGGAAATCTAACTGCATTTAGCCTTTAAAGTGAAAAGATTGCGGAAGCAGAGGAATTGACTCATTGATCAGCGGCGCCAAAGCCTGTGGTGGCGCGAAATATAGTGAAGCCACTGCGCCGACCAGTGGCAGCATGGTGCAACTGCAACAAGCTGTGTTTGTTACTTTCCCAGTGAAACCCATGCTGTGGGCTTCTTCAAGTCAATTCCCGAAATTCATCCTCCTTCTCAGTGTTTCATCCTCTCCTGCAGAGGATTATTACCCGCAGAATTAACGATACAAATTCAGTCTTTGTCCTAATTTCCTGCCAGTATCTGTACAGATGTAAAGCAGAAGAGTGAAATCTACATGAGCAAAAGTGGGTGTAGATGTTATATGGTTAACAGTATATTCTTCACACTTTTGTTGCCAAAAAAGGGGGAACAGATTAATGAGTTCACTGTCTTATATTCAATAATTGATTGCTGATTTCACAAGTCACCGCCGCACAGTCTTGTTGAGATCATTAATCAGTTGATCAAATGTAGAACAGTGATTGTGACAGAATTTAAACATACTCAGCGACAGAAGGAAAATAGCAAACGTCGATGAAATTGAATGGCATGTTTGCGGCGGAATTAAGACACTTTCTGCTGGTTGCTCTGGGTTTAAGGGAGCGAAGCTGAGGGAGGAAACATTATTTGGATTAGCATCCTTGAAAGTTGATAAATCACCAGGGCCGGATGAAATGAATCCGAAGCTGCAAAAAGAAGCAAGAGAAGAAATAGCAGAGGGTCTGACCATCTTTTTGCAGTCCTCACAGGTGTGGTGCCGGAGGATTGGAGAATTGTTAATGTTGTGCCTCCGTTTAAAAAGGGAGAGAAGGATAGACTGACTAATTACAGGCCAGTCAGTCTGACCTCAGTAGTGAGAAAATTATTGCAATCTATTCTGGGAGACAGGAAAAACTGTCACTTAGAAAGGCATGGGTTAATCAAGGATAGACAGCATAGATTTGTTAAGGGACGATCTTGTTTTATCAACTTGATCTAATTTTTTGAAGAAGTAACAAGGAAGATAGATGAGGGTAGTGCAGTTGACGTGGTCTACATGGATTTTAGCAAGGCTTTTGAAAAGGCTGCACATGGCAGACTGGTTCAAAAAAAACAAAATCCCATGGGATCAAGGGAAATGCAGCAAGGTGGATACAAAATTGGCTTAGTGGCAGGAAACAAAGGGTAATTGTTGATGGGTGTTTTAGCGACTGGAGGGCTGTTCCCAGTGGCGTTCCACAGGGCTCAGCACTGGATTCCCTGCTTTTTGTGGTATGTATTAACGATTTGGATGTAAATGTAGGGGGGCATTTTCAAGATGTATGCAGACAACACAAGGATTAGCCGTGTGGTAGATCGCGAGGTGGATAGCTGTAGGCTGCAGGAAGATATTGATGGTCTTGTCAGATGGGCAGAAGAGTGGCAAATGGAATCCAACTTGGAGAGGTGTGAGGTGATGCATTTGGGGAGGTCAAACAAGGCAAAGGAACATACGATTAATGGGAAAATACTGAGAAGTGTAGAGGAAGTGAGGGAACTTGGAGTGAATGTCTCCAGATTACTGAAGGTAGCAGGACAGGTCGATAAGTTGGTTAAGAAGGCATATGGAATCCGTTCCTTTATTAGCTGAGGTATGGAATACACGAACAGGGAGGTTATGCTGGAACTGTATACATCATTGGTTAGGCCACAACTTGAGTACTGTGTGCAGTACTGGTCACCTCAATGCAGAAAGAATGTAATTGCACTGGAGAGGGTACAGAGGGGATTTACGAGGATGTTGCCAGAACTGGAAAATGCAGCTGTGCGGAAAGATTGGATAGGCTGGGGTTGTTCTCCTTGGAACAGAGAAAGCTGAGGGGAGGTCTGTTAGAAATGTAAAAAATATTGAAGGGGCCTGGATAGAATGGAGGTGAAAGGTCTATTCATCTTGGCAGAGAGATCAGTGACGAGGGGGAAGAGATTTTATGTGATTGTTAGAAGAATTGGAGGGGAGAAAAGGAAAACCTTAGAAGTGGTGGGGGTCTGGTACTCGCTGCCTGAAAGGGTAGTTGAGGCAGACACTCTCAACTCATTCAAAGGAGTCTGGATATGCACCTCAAGTGCCGTAATCTGCAGGGCTATGGACCAAATGCTGGAAGGTGTGATTTGAATAGGTGGATTGTTTTTCAGCCGCCACAGACACGATGGGCCAATTGGCCTCTTGCTGTGCCTTAAACTTTCTACGATTCTATTGGAGTGATAGAGTGTATGTGAAAGTGCCAAGGAATGAGAGAGAGACATAGTGCGAGACAGAGTCAGAGAGGATGATATGGTGAAAAACAGTTAGAGTAAAAGAGAGGCAGTGATAGAGATAGATGGAGAAAGGGAGAAAAAGATCTCTGTCTATTTATCTATACAGCTATCTATCTATCTCTGTAGCTATCTGTCTATCTTTCTCTCTATCTATATATCTGCATGGCTGTGTGTCTGTCTGTCTATCTGTGTCAATTTGTCTCTCTATCTGTATGAATCCGTCTGTCTGTCTTCATATCTACCTATCTGCATATCTGTCTGTCTATCTAACAATCTATTTGACTATTTGTCTATCTATCTGTCTACCTATCTGTCTTTTTATCTATCTGTCTGACTGTCTGTCTGTCTATCTATCTGTCTATCTATCTATCTATCTATCTATCTATCTATCTATCTATCTATCTATCATCTGCCTGTCTGCCTTCCTAGCTATCTATCTGCCTGTCTATGCTGCCTATGGCATGGTGCTGTACACCAATTGGCTTCCGTGTTTTAAGTACACTGCTCTCTGAAATGACCTAGCAAACTCTTCAGTTATCTACAAGGCAGCACACACCTTCTCCAGGGCAATTAGCGATGTTGAATAACTACTGGCCTTCTCAGAGGGACCCAGGTCCCCAGAATGAATAAAAAAAAATCAAAGCAAGAGAAGAAGTAGCAGAGGATCTGACTATCATTTTCCAGTTCTTAATTGGCTGTTAACTGTCTTGGGGCGTCTTGAAGTCGTGAAAGACCTGATATAACTTTTTTTCTTATTCCTTCATGGGACGTGAGTTTCTTTCACAAGGCCAGCAATTATTTCACAACACTGATTACCCTTGAGAAGGTGGTGGTGAGCTGCCTTCTTGAGCCATGGGGGGTAGGTACACCCACAGTGCTGTTGGGAAGGGAGTTCCCGGATTTTGACCCAGTGTCAGTGAAGAAACGGTGATATAGTTCCAAGTCAGGATGGTGTGTGACTTGGAGGGGAACTTGCAGGTGGTGGTGCCCCCATGTATTTGCTGCCCTTGTCCTTCTAGTTGGTACAGTTGGTTGGTTTGGAAGGTGCTGTCTAAGGACACTCGATGCTTTGCTGCAGTGCATCTTGTCGATGGTACACACTTCTGCCATGTGATAAAGGGAGTGAGTGTTGAAGGTAGTAGATGGGTTGCTGATCAAGAGGGCTGCTTTTTCCTGGATGGTGTTGAGCTTCCTGAGTGCAGTTGGAGCTGCACCCATCCAGGCAAGTGGAGAGTATTCCATCACACTCCTGACTTGTACCTTGTAGATGATTGATACTCTATCGATCACTTCACAATGGTGATGTTAACTTTCTGTCTTATTTAGATCATTAATTAACCTATTATTTAATCAAGTATGAGACAGCGACAGTGATTTAGTTTTAACGTACACAGTGCCAGAAATTAAACAGTGTAGACGAGGACTTTGAAATTTTGCAGGGGATCTGAGGCACATCTCTTTCTTTCCTTCTCTCTCTTCCTCGTACCTTCTGCTATTCCCTGTCATTCAGCCCTTGATGAAGGTTCAGGAATCCGGGAATCACCAGCTTGGAAAATGGCTGGTGTGGCAGGGAACCATTGTCACTGCTCCTGTCTGTCAGTCAGTTGTGTTGTTCACCCTGTTGGTTTTTGCACTGGCACTAAGGCAGTCTGCAGCGCTGTGCTCACTGGCTGCACAGTAATACACTGCCGCATCCGCAGCCTTAACCTTGAGGACCCTCAGGCTGCATCGTCTCTCCTTGGGCCTTAAAATCTTCACCTCCTCCTCAAATTTTCCTTCGTATGTGACTGGGATTCCATTAATAAAATGACCCATTAGGGTGAGCCCCTGCCCGGCATACTGCCGATACCACAGCATAACGCTCTTACTACTGTCATTCTGGTAACAGTTTAATTCTGCTGGTTCACCTCTCTTCCCCACCACCAGAGTTGGCCACTGGTGTATCACCTCTGCTAGAGTTTTGCCTTGAGAAATAAGGAGAATAGTTTAAAAAGTTTAGAACATATTGTGACATATGATAACCAACTATAACTATCCAAATAGATAAGTAGATAATACTAGATAACTATATAGGCAGACAATATATCGTTAAATGATATATTTGTAGATATATAGATAATACACAGATAGATAAAGAGATTGTAAAATAATGTAGCAAGTGATATGAGACAGACAAATTAATCCAGAATTAGGGAAAACTTATCGGTTAAAGATAGGTATAGTAGCGTCACGAATATATAAGTAATTTTTATTCAGTCATAAATTTCATTAAGTAAATATTATTGACAGTGAAAGTAAAGTAAGTAGTTTAAGAAATGACAGAAAATCGACTGCAATGATGTTTTATCAATCTAGTTTGATAGAAGTTAGTAGTGAATGAAAACACAGCATGTATTTTAGCACAGGTATCTTTATGAACGATGAATACCTACATGGAAGAAGAGAACAGACGATTAGGAAGAGTTTGACTAACTGCATCCTGCAGACTGAGGGCTGAATCTGTTCATGAACCAATATCAGGCGGCTGAAGATAAAGCAGAGAGTGGAAATGACAGCACTGGAAGCAGGGTTTCCTTCTGACCCCTCACTTCTGGGTATGACAGAATAATAACACCCACTGGTCGGAAGGAGCTTGAATAAGGAAATGCTTCCCGTCTGTATCTGGCTCTCGTTGCTTGTGTCTGATTGGTGTTGCATTGGGTAGCTCTTTTCCCTGTGCTAAACGACAATTCAAGGGTTATGTTTTACATTGGGGTGAAATCTTAGATACTTTGAAAAGCGACAGTGTCATGAAGAAGTGGGTTAACTGTTTTGAACAGATGCTCAAACCGCCGTCAGGAGGCAGGTCTTCCAGTGAGAGACCTCTCTGGGGAGGTGTCTCACTTTTGCATTGTATGAATCATCGTGGACATGTACAATAGGGAGCTATGTGTAACTCTTGTCACATACCACCGACAGCTCATTCAACAGGACCATAAACCCATTTACCCCACCTCGGAATCTGTTCTTTACAGGTAGAGGCTGCCTGAACGAGAAGGATCTGAGCACATTGCTGCAGCATTTTTAATAATTCATAATGTATTGATGTACTCTGAGTCGAAGGAGAGCAAGAAGGTGAAACTATCAGTAAAATACAAATCATGATGCATCAATAATTAAACTGGTATGGTGTAAATAATGGTGTTAGATAGATGATAAACGTCAGATGTATGGTGGATGCATATTTAGAGAGGTGAGAGACGGAGAGATAAATCGATGACAAATATATATATAATCAAGGTAAATAGATAGATAAATAGTGCAAATAACCAAAAATGGACAGCGAGATAGATAGACAGATAGACAGATAGACAGATAGATAGATAGATAAATAGATAGATAGATAGATAGATAGATAGATAGATAGATAGTTAGATAGATAGATAGATAGATAGATAGATAGATAGATAGATAGATAGATAGATAGATAGATAGATAGATAGATAGATGCAGAGACGCACAAAGCGACACAGAAACCTGCAGATAGTCAGAGAGACAGAAAGACACTGAGATAGACAGACGGGTTCATCTCCCACAAGTGCTTTCCTCCCCCTTTAGAGTTTTTGCTGAAATCTGGCACCTTTCTGAGTCACTGTGCAGACTCCAGGCACAGTAATACACGGCTGATTGATTCACCCACAGGCTGGTGGACTCCAGGGAAAAATGGGTGTTGCTGGGTCTCCTGGCGGTGAAACCGCCAACCTCTCTGGAGGGAATGACTGTTCCAGCAGAGGTGGAATAGAAAAGGTTCTCGGGCTCACGGTCCGGATGCCACGGGTACCAGTGGATATCGGAGCCAGCATCTGCCTTTGTGTAAATACACTGGATACTGACTGGAGAGCCTGGGGAATAGGATATGGAAGCGGGAATCTGTTGCATCAACACGGCCCCCACATCTGTAAAACAGAGAGAGAGAGAGAGAGAGATAAACCCAGGGACAATGTTTAAATTGACATCGGCCACGAAGAGGGGAGAGGCACGATGGGCTGAATGACCTGCTGTGTGCCCTAAATGTCCCGTGTTTCTTCGTAAGAAGGGAGAGGTGGGAGACGGGGAGCTGCAAAGAGAGAGAGAGACATAGAGTGAAAAAGAGTGAGAGAAAAGGAGAGAAGCAGAGACAGAGAGAGAGAGAGAGAGGGAAGCACAGACAGAGAGAGAAAAACAGCAACATTCTAGACATCGGCAACAGACATGAAGGAGCTAAGAGGACAGGGAGAGAGAGTAAGAGAGACAGAGAGACAGGGAGACTGGGAGGGACAGACATAGAGGAACATTTATTGTTAGACAGAGAGAAAGAGAGATAGAGAAAGGGATACAAAAAGAGAAAGAGAGCAGCTAAATTAACAATCACAGTGACGGTGCCTTGTAAGGGGGTAAACTCCCAATGGGGTCACACAGGGAAAGAGCAGTGAAGATGACTGACATCTCCCAGTCGAGGTCCACCTTACCCCTTAACACCAGCAACACAACGCAGAGGTGAGACACAGTCATCTCTGGAGGGAGACAGATCCATGTGTTCATTGTGTGAAATCACTGAGCTGGTTTATTGCAGAAAATCTCAATGTTCTGAGTGACATTTACTGTCTCCTCCTCCCCACTGTTTCATGTTCCCATTGGGGGGAGGGAGGGGGTGCAAATTCCTGATGGTTCATTGGCTCCCACATGTTGACATGTTGACAGGTCATTTCATGGGCTGAGCTAAGGAGGCCTCAGGCGAATCCGGGGTGCTCTGGTCACTATTAAAGACCAAACATGATGAAGTCCAACTGCGTTTTTTTTTTTGTGTGTCTGTGAAATAGTTGAGAAGTGAAACATTTCAGAAGCAGCCAAGTTGACCTGTGGAGCTGCTGTGGGTAAAGCTCACTCTGTCTGAGCATGTTCTGGGCAGCGGCTACAGTGGAGTAACACTGGCACCTAGTGGCTCCAGGTGCAACTGCAAGCACTGATTCTGCAGGCGTTTCATTGTCAGATACTGAACCTGTTTCAGTCATTAGTTATATTCTCCTACTCGACTCGTGTTGGCGCTTGTGGCACAGAACTAGATGGAAGTTAATGCAAAGATCCGCGCCATTCGGCCCGACAGTTCTCTGCTTCACTCAAGCCTTAACCAGTCAAATACATTTTGACGTGCAGTCACTGTTGTCATGTCGGGAAGGAGGCAGACAAGCTGCAAGATCAAGAGCAGGGTTATTCAGAAAGAACAGGGAGTGGGAGCAATTGGACAGGGAAGATGAAAATAAGGGATCATAAATGTAAGGTAGTCCTTAATAAATCCAATTGGGAATTCAGGAGGAGGTTCTTTAACCCAGGGAGCGGTGATAATGTGGAATTACAGACCAAATGGAATGGGTTGAGGTCGAATAGAGACGATGCAGTTAAGGGGGAGCTGAATAAATACATGAGTGAGAAAGGAATAGAAGAATCTGTTGATAGGGTAAGACGAAGAAAGATGGGAGGAAGTCGCTCTTTCGAGCTGCCAGGCCAGGATCGATGGGCTGAACGGCCTGGATTTGACCTGCATGATTCTATGACCCAATGCGACCCGTCAACCTGCTGCCTTGTTTCGGGGCCAAGACAGTTTTATTTCACCCCCTTCTGCTAAACGGGAGTTATAGCGTTAAGTTCTTCACCGCACTGAAGTCCAGTCATTGTGAAAATTCTTCACTGTCACTGGGTCAAAATCCTGAAACTCTCTTCCTAACAGCACTGTGGGTCAACCTACCCCACATGACTGCAGCGGTTCAAGAAGGCAGCTCAGCACCACCTTCTCAATTAGACGATTAGGGATGGACAATAAATGCTGGCCACAACCAAAATCTCATGAATGAATTAAAAAAGAGAAAATAACCTCAGCAGGGGGGAAAAAACTCCAAAAAATACAACAACATGCAAAAACCAAATTGAACAACAACTGAAGCAGGGAAGGAAACAAGTACAACAAAAACGTCAGCAGGGAAAACACCAACAAACACAACAACGACCTCAAAAGGAAAACAACGCCAACAAATTCAAGAACAGATCAGCAGGAGATTCAAACACCAACAAATTCAACAACAGATCAGCAGAAGATTCAAACACTAACAAATTCAACAACCTCAGTCGGAGAAAAGCACCAGCAAATACAACAACAAATACAACAACAACTTCAGCAGCAGATCTATACCAACAAATGCAACAGCAACTACTGGCAGCCAATGGTAGAGAGAGGGGCGTGGGTACCTCATCAGGGAGGAAGGTGTTGGACAAACCTGAATCACTTGCTTGAGTCTTCATGTGGCTTCTCACAAGACTCAAATCTCTTCTTTCCACTGATTTCCCAATTGCAGGATAAGCTTCCAGTGGAAGATGTATCTGTTACTGAGTCTCATGGTCTTATTTCAAAGTAAGGGATCTTTCTCACCTCCACCCCACACCCCCATTGTTTGTGTTAACAGCTCTCTTTCTTATTTTCTTTCTCTCTATCTTTCTCTCCTTCCTTCATTCTTCACATCCCAGATTGTCCCTGTTCACTGACCTTCTTCTCTCCCGGTCTCTTCCTTCAGGCGCGATCTCAGCGAGGGTCCGCCAGACTCCCACCGCCGTCTCCAGATTTCCTGGGGAGGGAGTGGGACTGGAGTGCCGTGTGGAGGGCGAGAGTAGCGGTTACATGTTCTGGTACAGACAGGACCTGGGGAAGGAGCTGCGGCTGATGTTTTACTCCGCAGTTACACCAAGTGTGAACTCAGAGGGGACGGTGGAGGGTTTCACTGCCAAACGACCGACTGGTTCCCAGTTCAACCTGGAGTCCTCCAGCCTGCAGGAGAATCGCTCGGCGCTGTATTTCTGTGCCTGGAGTCTGCACAGTGACTCAGAGAGATGGAGCAGTTCAACAAAAACACCAACAGAAACACCTGTTTCAGATAAAAGCCTGCAGCTCTGTATCCTGTTGGGTTTATCTACTGCAGTGTGAACATGTCTTCGACATGAAGAAGACACAGAAAGATGTTCAAGGATGATATCAGAACTGAGAGGTTTTAATGATCAGGAAAAGACTGAACAGACTGGGGCTCTTTTCCCTAGAAAAGAGAAGGCTGAGGAGTGACCTGATAGAGCTCTTTAAGATTATGAAACGGGTTTTGATCACATTATTGTGGAGAAGATTTTTTCCATTTGCAGGTGAGACCAGAAAAAGGGGGAGGGGTCATCAATATAAGACAGTCACCAATAAATCCAATTTGGAATTCGGGAGAAACATCTTCACCCAGAGAGTGGGGAGAATGTGGAACTCATTACCACAGGCTGAGGGGAATAGGCAAGATGTATTTAAGCTTGGGGGGATGGGGAAGCTGCATAGGACATGAGGGAGAGAGGAACAGAAGGAGATGCGGCTGGGGGCGAGATGAAGAGGGCGTGGAACGATGTTCGTGTGGACCAAAAAGGCCTACATGGACGTGTCTGGCCGAATGGTCTGTTTCTGTGCTGTAAATTCCCTGCAGCTGGAGCGAGGAGCAGGAACACCAACACTGTGGGACTAGTCAGTGGAGCTGGGGAACTGACTCCTGGGTGAGGAGCAGCTTTTCTTTGTGATCCTCATCTAAACCTGTCACAATCTTGCACACCTCTATCAGGTCTCCACTCAATCTCATTTTCTCCAGGTTTTCCAACCTAACCTTGTAACTAAAATCCCCCATCCCTGGAACCATTCTGGTAAATCTCCTCTGCAACCTCTCAAGGAAACTCACCTCCTTCCTAAAGTGTGGTGACCAGAACTGGATGCAATTGTCCAGTTGTGGCCTAACTAGAGCTTTATAAAGATTCAGCATAACTTCCCATATTTTGTAGGCTCTGCCGCTATTTATGAAGCCCAAGATCTCACAGTTTTGCTAATCTCATATGTTTTGCTATTCCCATATTCTTTGCGACTGTTTCGAAGTACAGCCACTGCTGTAATGCAGGAAGTGTGGCAGCCAGTTTCTACAAGGCAAGATCCCACGAACAGACAACGTGCAGAGCCTGCTGAGGTTGTTGTTGAATTTGCTGTTTTTTTCTCCAGCTGAAGTTGTTGTTGACTTTGTTGGTGTTTTTCCTGTTGAAGTTGTTGTTGCATTTGTTGCTTTTTTTCCTGTTGAGGTTGTTGTTGAATTTTTTGGTGTTTTTCCTGTTGAGGTTGTTATTGAAATTGTTGGTGTTTTTCTCCTGCTGAAGTTGTTGTTGAATTTGTTGATGTTTTTCCTGTTGAAGTTGTTGTTGAATTTGATGGTGTTTTCCCTGTTGAGGTTGTTGTTTTGAATTTGTTGTTGTTTTCTCCTGCTGAAGTTGTTGTTGAATTTGTTGGTGTTTTTCTTGTTGTTGAATTTGTTGGTGCTTTTCCTCTTGAGGTTGTTGTTGAATTTGTTGGTGTTTTTCTCCTGCTAAAGTTGTTGTTGACTTTGTTGGTGTTTTTCTCCTGTTGAAGTTGTTGTTGATTTTATTCGTACTTTATTTTTCTCCTGTTAAAGTTATTGCTGAGCTTGTTCGTGGGTTATTTTTCTGGTGCAGTTGTTTTTGTATTTTTTCCTGTTTGTCTCCTGCTAAATTTGATGTTGAATCTATTGGTGTTTTTTCTCGATGTTGTTGTTTTTCTCCTGAAGTTATTGTTGAATTTGTTGGTGTTTTTCCTGTTGAGGTTGTTGCTGAATGTTTTGGTGTTTTTCCGTGTTTAACGTGTTTTTAACGTGTTTGACTCCCTGACCACCCGGTGTGATTGTAAATCTGATTGTAAACTGTGTCTTTAAAGTTTTATTGCAGTCTCTGTCTGCTCAACACATCTATGAACGCTGAACATGACCGTCTCAAGAAGGTTTTGATTTTGCTGGAATGACTTTCCCATCTGATCATGGAAATCCAGTGTTTTTGTTCTGGGAGGGAACACTCACTCTTAAATAATTGCTGAGGGATGGGGTCAGAAGGGATGTGACTGTGCATGGTGGGTCTGCCCAGCATTCCCCAAACCTCGTGCTGCTCCATTCTTTTCTGGTCAGTGCTTCCACCCTGGATAATCCAGCTCACTCAAATCCTGACAGAGGAAAATGAGAAATCCTGGCAGCAGGAATGGGCCATTCGGCCCATTCAAGCTTGTTCCGCCATTCAGGGAGATCATGGATCATCTACAACTTATTTCCATTTGCCCATCTGGGTTCCATATCATTTAATACCCTCACCTAACATCAATCTAGCAAGCTCTGCTTTGTAATGTCTGATTAACCCCCCTCACACCCCCATCTGTAGAGCTTTTGAGGGATAGAATTCCAGATTTCCACTACCAGCTGTGTGAACCAGCGTTTCCTGACATCACTCCTGAACAGCCCCACCCCACCTTGCCCTGGACTCCCCCAGCAGAGGAAATTGTTTCTGTCCATTAACATCATCGAATCCTTTAATCGTCCTAAATATTTCAATGAGATCACCCTTTAATCTCCTACACTTAAGAGAATATGACATTAGGCCATGCAAACTGTGAAGCTAATTTAACCCTTTTAGACCTGGTGTCATTACCTCCAAGGCTGAGACATCCTTCCTGAGTTTTGATGCACAGAACTGAACATGGTTTCTCCAGAAGGGGTCTAATCCGAGCTGCATACAACAGTAACACAACATCCAGCGCTTTCTATTCCAGCCCCCTTGAGGGAAAAGGGACAATACTCTTTGTTGTAATAGTTACTTAATGTTTTAATTATTTGACCTGGAAACGAACCTGCAGAAAGGTTATTTCAATGAGCAGGAGGTCGCTCTGTGGAACAGGGTCCCAGGGAGACGCTGGAAGCAGATATTACCTGCACATTAGAGAGATTTCACTCAGGGATACACTTATAGTGTAAGCTGAGTCATGAGGGGTGGTGAGTGTAACATGTTCAGGAGGAACAGGGGAATTCAACAACTACTTCAGGAGGGGGAAAAAGAACAACAAATACAACAACTTCAGGAGCAGAAAGACACCAACAAATTCAACAACTTCTTCAGGAGAAATAAAAACAAACATCACAACAACTTCAACAGGAAAATTACACCAACAAATTCAACAACAACTTCAGGAAGCAATCACCAACAAATCCTGCAACTTTAGGGGAAGGGGGGAGTAAAGAAAACAACTAATATTCTCATAACGTCAGCAGGGGAAACACCTACAACTTCACCAACAACTTCAGGGAAGTACATCAAGCAATGCAGCAGCAACTTCAGCTGGGGAAAGACACCAACAAGTTCAACAACAACTTCAGTGAAAAAAAGACAATAAATACAGCAACAACTTCAGCAGGGGAAAAACACTAACAAATTGAACAACATCAGAAGGGGGTAAAACACTGACAAATGGGGAAATTGCACAACTTGTTGAGGTTGATGGGAATTCGTTCACAAAAGCTCCGAGTATCTGATCAGACCTGGATGATGTAATCGTTGCAAACAAAGCCCATTTCAGCCTCAATGTGGAAAGCGGAGAGGGAGATTCATAAAAGGGGCTCAAAGATCTACTACCAGCACGTAAATAGTAAGTGAGTAGTAAGAGGTAAAGAGGGGTCAAGTAAGGACGGAGAGAGTAATATGTGCTTTGAGGCACAGGGCAAAGCTAATATACTTAATGAGAACTTTGTATCAGTGTTCACGAAGGAACTGGAGGCTGAAAATTATCTGTAGAAGCAGAGAGAGTAGAGGCAATGGATAGGATAACAATTGAGAGCTGGTACTAAAAGGGCTGGCTATGCTTTGGGTGGATAAGTCACCTGGTTCAGATAACTTGTATCCCAGGTTGCGAAAGGAAGTGGGGGATAGAGATAGAAGAAGGGCTTGCCGTAATCTTCAAATCTTCCCTGGTTATGGGGGAGGTGCCAGAGGATGACAGAGTGGCAAATCCATATTCAAGAAAGGGTGTAAGGACAGTCCGAGCAACTACAGGCCACTTAGTTTAACATCACTGATGGGTAAGGTTCTAGAAACAATAATCAGAGAAAAATCAATAGACGGTTGGAGAGGTTCGAGTTTAATTAAGGATAGCCAGCATGGATTTTCAAAAGGCAGAACATTATTGACTAATCTAATTAAATTCTTTGATGAAGCAACAGAGAAGGTCGATGGAGTGAATGTGGTGGATGTTGTTTATGTGGATTTTAAGAAAGCGCTTGACAATTTACCACATAAAAGGCTGGTTAACACAACTGAGGCTCATGGATGAGAGGGTCAGTGTTCAGTTTAGTTTAGTTTAGAGATACAGCACTGAAACAGGCCCTTCGGCCCACCGAGTCTGTGCCGACCGTCAACCACCCATTTATACTAATCCTACACTAATCCCATATTCCTACCACATCCCCACCTGTCCCGAAATTTCCCTGAAAAAGTGCCGTCAGGACAGGAAACAGCGAATCGTAGTAAATGGTTGCTTTTTAGACTGAGGGATGGTAGTCAGTGTTGTTCCCCCATGGGTCAGTGCTGGGACCACTGCTTTTTCTGCTATATATAAATGACTTGGATCTTGAAATACAGAGCAGAATCTCAAAATTTGCTCTCCACACCAAACTTGGAGGTGCGGCAAACAGTGTGGATGATATGAACTGCCTGGATCAGGGCATAGATAGGCTAGCAGAATGGACAGAGAGGTGGTCAATGGAATTTCATACTGACAAGTGTGAGATGATGCATTTTAGCAGAAGGAATAGGGAGATGCAATATATACTTAATGGCACAGTTGTAAAGATTGTGCAGGGACAGAGGGACCTGGGGGTGTATGTGCACACATCTTTGAAGGTGGCAGGACATCGTGAGAGAGTGGTTAGGAAAGCAGGTGGGATCTTGGGCTTCATAAATAAAGACATAGGGCACAAAAGCAGTGAAGCCATTGTGAACCTTATAAAGCTCTGGTTCGGCCCCAGTTGGAGAGTTGTGTCCAGTTCTGATCACCACACTTCAGGAAAGATATGAGGGTCCTTGAGAGGTGCAGAGAAGGTTTACCAGAATGGTTCCAGTGATGGGGGACTTTAGTTGCAAGGTTAGGTTGGAAAAACTGTGTTTGTTCTCCTTAGAACAAAGGTGGTTTGACAGAAATGTACAAGATTATGACAGACTTAGATAACTCAGACAAGAAAAAACGGTTCCCATTAACTAATGGTACAATAGGGAGGTTGTAGGTTTGGGTTAGAGATGCAGGGGAATATGAGGAAGAACATTTTTGGCACTGCGGGTGTTAATGACCTGGGACTCGCTGCCCACAGGGTGGTGAAAGCGAAGATGATCAATGACTTCAAGAGGAAGTTGGATTTCCACCTGAGAGAAATAGACTTGCAGGGCTACAGGGATCGAGCTTGGGGAGTGGACTTACTTCACAGCACCGTGGACAGCCAGCATGAACACGATGGTCCGAATGGCCTTCTTCAGTGCCGTAAATGGCTCGATGCCTCCTTCAAAAGAAGCAACCCTTGACTCCTCTGTCCTTACAAAATACTGTCCCATCTCCAACATCCCTTTCCTCTCCGAAATCCTGGAACAAGCTGTGCCCATCTTTCCCAGAATTCCATGTTTGAATCCATCAGCCCCTTGCTATGGCTCTGATATTAATCCCAGCCATATCAGTAATGGGTCAGTATTTGACAATAGCCTGTCAATAACTCCCTCAGATATACAGACTAATGCTTCGAGAAATACACCCTTGCCAATGTTTGACTTGAAATTTAAATACAGAGCCCATCGCAGTCCCATCACTGTCCCAATGTTAGGGTGTGACCAGCAGTCAGTGTCTGGTCCATTGATAGCTGGGCAGAGGCTTCACAATGTCACGTTTCCTGGTTACACAGCGACTCTCACAGCTCTCTCCCTCTCTCTCTCTCTCTCTCTGGCTGTCTTCACTCTTGTTTGCCTATGTACCTGAATATGTACCGGTGCCTTTTCAGGAGATCCTATCTGTGCCTCTGATCTAAACAGTCCATTGTCCTCAGTCTGTGAGACTCATCTGACTGGCACGACATCAGTACTGGGTCATATTGTGGCAATGTGCTCTGTATCCTCTCAGATTAATGGACACTGAGTATCCGACAGAAAATATTCACAGGATAAATACATCCCATATCAGTAATGTGTCAGTATTGAGCAATAGGCTGTGTATATTAGATCATAAATGGACACTGAGTGTCCCAGACAGATCATTCTCATGATAAAGTGCTTCAATATGTCAGCAACAGTCCAGGACCCCAAACTCTCCTTCCAGGTGAAACAGCGATTCACTTGGACTTTCAATATCAAATAGAAAGAGGGAATTATTGACAGAATATTTTATAACACCCTCATGACGACCCGCCAAAGTGCTTTACAGCCAATGAAATGCTTGTTTTGCTGCAGTGCAGTCACTGTTGTAATGTAAGAATCATGGCAGCTGATTTGTGCACAGCAAGCTCCCACAAACAGCAATGTGAGAATGACCAGGTAATCTGTTTTAATGACGTTGATGGAGGGATAATTATTGGCCAGGACACCAGGGAGAACTCCCCTGTGTTTCTTCAAAATAGTCCAATGGGATCGTTTATATCCACGGGAGTAAGAGGATGGAGTCTCTGTTTAAGGTGACATCTGAAAGAGGGCATCCTGACAGTGCAGCACTCACTCAGTACTGCCGCTCTGACAGTGCAGCACTCACTCAGTACTGCCGCTCTGACAGTGCAGCACTCACTCAGTACTGCCCCTCTGACAGTGCAGCACTCACTCAGTACTGCCGCTCTGACAGTGCAGCACTCACTCAGTACTGACCCTCTGACAGTGCAGCACTCACTCAGTACTGCCGCTCTGACAGTGCAGCACTCACTCAGTACAGACCCTCTGACAGTGCAGCACTCCCTCAGTACTGACCCTCTGACAGTGCAGCACTCACTCAGTACTGACCCTCTGACAGTGCAACACACCCTCAGTACAGACCCTCTGACAGTGCAGCATTCCCTCAGTACTGACCCTCTGACAGTGCAACACACCCTCAGTACTGACCCTCTGACAGTGCAGCACTCACTCAGTACTGACCCTCTGACAGTGCAGCACTCCCTCAGTACTGCCCCTCTGACAGTGCAGCACTCACTCAGTACTGACCCTCTGACAGTGCAACACACCCTCAGTACTGACCCTCTGACAGTGCAGCATTCCCTCAGTACTGACCCTCTGACAGTGCAGCACTCACTCAGTACTGCCCCTCTGACAGTGCAGCACTCTCTCAGTACTGACCCTCTGACAGTGCAGCTCTCCCTCAGTACTGCCCTCATGACTGAAGCTATTGTTTCCAGTTTCCGCTCCAAACTCCACTCTTTAACTACTGACTCTATCCCTCTCCCTGGCAGCAGTCTGAGTTTAAGCCAGTCTGTTCGAAAGGCTGGTGTCACATTTGATGCCGAAATGGGCTTCTGACCTCATGTAGGCACCATCACTAACGCTGCCCATTTCCACCTCTGTAACATCACCCAAACTCGCCCCTGTTTCAGCTGATCTGCGGCTGAAACCTTCATTCACGCCTTTGTCAGCTCTAGACTTCACAATGTCAAGACACTCCTGATGCTCTCCCACTTTCTGTAAACCTGAGGTAATCTAAAACTCTTCTGCCTGTGTCTTCAGCTACTCCAAGTCCCGTTCCCCTGTCACTCCTGTGCTCGCTGCCCGACATTGGCTCCCGGTCAAGCAACATCCACATTTTAAAATTCTCGTCCTTGTCCTCAAATCCCCCCATGGCCTTTCCCCTTCCTATCTCTGTAATCTCCACCAGTCTCTACAACCCTCCCTATCTCTGTAACCTCCACCAGTCTCTCCAACCCTCCCTATCTCTGGAACATCCACCAGTCTCTGCAACCCTCCCTATCTCTGTAACCTCCACCAGTCTCTACAACCCTCCCTATCTCTGTAACCTCCACCAGTCTCTACAACCCTCCCTATCTCTGTAACCTCCTCCAGTCTCTACAACCCTCCCTATCTCTGTAACCTCCACCAGTCTCTGCAAACCTCCCTATCTCTGTAACCCCCACCAGTCTCTGCAAATTCTCTATCGCTGTTACCACCTCCAGTTCCTACAACCCTCCCTATCTCTGTAACTGCCTCCATCCCCTAATGCCCTCACTTCCTCTGTAACGTCCTCCAGCGCCTACAACCCTCCCTTGTCTCAATAACCTACTCCAGCTATTGCAACCCTCCCTATCTCTGTAACTGCCTCCAGCCCGACAACACTCCCTATCGATGTAACCCCCTTCAGTCCCTCCAACTCACGATATCTCTTTAACTTCCTCCAGCCCTGACAGCCCTCCTTATATCTGAAACTTCCTGCAGTCTCAACAACCATCCCTATCTCTGTAACCTCCTCCAGCCATTGCAACCCTCCCTAACTCTGTAACAGCCTCCAGCCCGAAAACCCTCCCTATCTCTGTATCCGCCTCCAGCCCCAACAGCCCCCTATCTCTGAAACCTCCTCCAGTCCCTAGAGCCCTCCATATCTTTTACCACCTCCAGCACCTCGAGCCCTCCCTATTTCTGTAACCTCCACCTGCACCTAAATCCCTCCCTCCCTCTGTAACGTCCTCCAGCCCCGACAACCTCCCGCAATCTCTGCACTCCTCTAATACTGGGCTTTTGAGCAACCCCGACCTTAATCGTTCAACCACTGGTGGCCGCAGCAGGGACATTGATATCTGCTCAGGGGCCTCACAGTGTCGTGTGTACTGCCTACAAAAGCCTTCTCCCAGCTCTCTGGCTTTGCTCATTGTTGTTTGCATATGTTGCTGAATGTGTACCTGTGGCCTGTGGGAGATCTTATCTGTGCCTCTGATATGAACAGTCCACTGTTCTCCGACTGTGAGCATCTTCTGACAAACATTTTTACTTTGCAGGTATTTTATCAGCTGCCATAGAGCAGGAAGGATACAGAGGAGCAGAGCTGAAAAGAAATAACTGAGGGTGAAAAAAATTATGTGATGATTTGAGACTTTAACTACCCCGATATTGAATTGGGCAGTCAGTAAGATTATACGAAATGGGAGCAAGGAGTAGGCCATTCGGCCCCTCGAGCCTGCTCAGCCATTCTATAAGATCATGGCTGATCTGATTGTCGCTTTCACTCCACTTTCCTTTCTGCCCTCTATAACCATGACACCCTTGTAGAATCAAAATCTGTCAAACTCAGGCTTGAATATATTCAATGACCCAGCCTCCGTTGCTCTCCAGGGAACGGAGTTCCACAGACTCACAATTCTCTGAGAGAAAAATATCCTCCACATCTACGTCTTAAATGGGAGACCCCCTTATTCTGAAATTGTGCCCCCAAGTTCTAGATTCCCCCACGAGGAGGAACATCCACTCAGCATCTACCCAGTCAAGCCCTGTCAGAATCTTACATGGTTCATTTTTCTAAACTGCAATGAGTATCTGCCCAACCTCTTCAAACGTTCCTCATAATAATCGTAGAATCACAGAACTGTGACCACGCAGAAGGAGGCCATTCGGCCCATCGTGTCTGCACCGGCTCTCTGAAAGTGCAACTCCCTCAGTTCCACTCCCCCGGCCTCTTCCTGGAACCCTGCAAATTCTTCCATTTTATGTAACTGTCTAATTTTATTTTAAATGTTTCAGATGAATCTGCCTCCACCATGTTCCCAGGCAGCGCATTCCAGACCTTAACCACTCGCTGCATGAAAACTTGTTTCCCCATGTCACTTTTGCTTCTCTTACCAAATACTTTAAATCTGTGCCCTCTCGTTCTCGATCCTTTCACGAGTGGAAACAGTGTCTACACTGTCCAGGCCCCTCATGATTTTGAATATCTCTCTCAAATCACCTCCCAGCCTTCTCGTCTCCAAGGAAAACTGTCCTAACTTCTCCAATCTATCTTCATAACTGAAATTCCTCAACCCTGGAACCATTCTTGTGCATCTCGTCTGTACTCTCTCAAATGCCCTCACATCTTTTCTCAAGTGCAACACCTAGAATTGGAGTCAATACTCCAGCTGAGAACAAACTAGTGTCTTATACGGGTTCAACATAACTTCCTTGCTCTTGTAATCTATGCCCCTATTAATATAGCCCAGGATACTGTATGCTTTATCAACCACTCTCTCAATCCTTCCTGCCATCTTCAATGACTTATGCACTGATACACACAGGTCTCTCTGCTCCTTCACCCCCTTTAGAATTGTAACCTCGATTCTATATTTTCTCTCCATGTTCTTCCTAACAAAATTAATCACTTCACATTTCTCCACATTGAACCTCATCTGTCACTTGTCTGCCCATTCCACCAACTTGTCTCTGTCCTTTTGAAGTTCTACACTATCCTCCTCACAGTTCACAATGCTTCCAAGTTTCGTATCATCTGCAAATTTTGAAATTGTGCCCTGCACACCGAGGTCTAGGACATTAATATATATCAGGAAAAGCAAGGGTCCCAACACTGATCCCTGGGGAACTCCACTACAAACCTTTCTCCAGTCCGAAAAACATCCATTAACCACTATTCTCTGTTTCCTGTCACTCAGCCAATTTCGTAATCCATGTTGCTACCGTCCTATGTATTCGAAGAGCTACATGTTTGCTCACAAGTCTGATGTGTGGAACTGTATCAAATGCCTTTTGAAAGGCCAGGATTTCTCATTTTCCTCTGTCAGGCCTTGAATGAGCTGGATTATCCAGGGTGGAAGCACAGACCAGAATAGAATGGAGTAGCACAAGGTTTGGGGAATGCTGGGCAGTCCCACCACGTACAGTCACATCCCTTCTGATCTCAGCCCTCAGCAATCATTTAACAGTGAGTGTTCCCTCCCAGAACAAAAAAACACTGGATTTCCATGATCAGATGGGAAAGTCATTCCAGCAACATCAATCAGCTTCTTGAGACGGTCAGGTTTAGCATTCATAGATATATTGAGCAGACAGAGAATGCAATAAAACTTTAAACACACAGTTTACAATCAGATTTACAATCACACTGGGTGGTCAGGGAGTCAAACACGTTAAAAGCCCTTTCCAAGCTGCAGCTCTCCTTGTTTGAATGTCCATCAATGGAAGATACACAGCCATGTTCACTTATTGCAGACGTTTTACATTGTTACACTGGAGAGTTGTGACCAATGAGTCATTTCACAACAGTTCAACAGACTGATCAGGATGTTAATATTGGGAAATTGGAGAGGAGCAGGGAGTCAGTGAATGGCAATAGTTCCAGGGATTATGGGTGAACAGGGTTCGGAGTGAGTTAAGACACAGGCAGCAAATGTTTGTATGAGGATCTGATCAGGAAGTGTGAAGGATGTGCGGTTGGCCAGGAGAGTATTGGAATAGTCCAGTCTGGAGGTAACAGAGGCACTGATGAGGGTTCCAGCAGCAGATGAGCTGAAGCAGGGGCGGAGTCGAGAGATGGTATGGAGGTGCAAAATGGACAGTCTTGGTGATGGTGTGGATATGTGGTCGAAAATTCATCTCGGGGTCAAACACAACAACAAAGGCTGAAAACTGTCTTGATCAGTTTCAGACAGGTACCAGAGATGGTGTCGGTGGTCCAAGAATGACATTTGTGTCGGGGACCACAGACATTGGCTTCAGTCTTCCCAATATTTAGTAGGAGAAAATAACTGCTCATCCAGTATTGGATGTTAGACAAGCAGTGTGGCAGAGCAGAGACAATGGAAGCGTTCACAGAGGTGTTATTGAGATGGAGTGTTGTCAGCATGAGGTTCCTGAGCTCAGTACAACTCCCTTCCTTTGTTATTAAACATTTGACATATGCCACACATAAATGCTTTGTACTCAATGAAATCTTTCCTTTTCAATATATTTTGATTCTGCAAAGTTCAGCATCAACCGATCCCCCATTCTGCATGAACCCTCAATTTAAAAGATGTTATCTACCCTGAGGTTCTCCTTGGACAAGGACCAACTGTTTTCCTTGCCCCTATTCTCAGTGCTGACAGCTCCATGAAGCTTAGGGACCTCTACTCAATGGTAGATCTTTAAAGAAACTCCCTCATTAAACCTGAGATCACTTCATCCTGAAACTGGCCAGAGCTGTCAGGTTAGTCTGGGTTCAGCTGACCAGTGGTCACTGGATACAAATGGGATCGTACTTCTCTATTTAACAAAGCAATAGCTTAAAGCTCCCACACCCCTGCAGTATAAAGACACACCAATTACAGTATAACATTAGCATACTTCTAGTCGGAGATTAACCCTTTGCTGACAATTTCCTTGAGTTAAACAAGGTGAAGATAAGATGGCACAGTGATTGAGTGAGGATGCAAAACACACAGAGACTGGATCACACGTGTTGGATGCTTGTTGACATGTCCAAACTCCTTCACACTTCCACAGGCGCACTAGCCGAGCACTGAACGTTTTCTGGATCCAATTCGAGCTTCGTGTGTGGACACTGATCCTGGAACATGTGCTTCATCTGCATCGCAGAGAGGAGAAACGATGAGTATTACTGCAAGGGGAGGAGTGAATAGAAAGAGACAGAGAGGATACAGACAGAGATCGGGAGAAAGGGTGGGGACAAGACAGTGAGAGACAGGGTGAGGCAAAGATACTCAGATAGAGGGAGAGATGGAGAGGGAGGGTGGGAGAGCTACAGGGATTGAGACAGAGGTAGAGAAACAGATGGCGTGAGAGCGAGAGGTCGTCAGAGATGCAGTGAGGGAGAGACAGACACAGACAGAAAGAAAGACAAAGAAAGAGAAATACAGAGTGGGTGAGCGAGGCAGAGAAAGAGACAGAGATAGAAAGGACATAAAGAGAGAATGGGGTGAGTGAGAGGGAAGATCAGAGAGAGGTTACCGTACAACGAGGAGGCCATTCATCCCCTCGAATCTGTTACACAGGAACAGGAGGAGGCCACTGAGCCCCTCTTTCGAGTTCTTACACAGGAACAGGAGAAGGCCATTCAGCCCCCTCACCCGCTCTCGAGCCTTTCACACAGGCTCAGGAGGAAGCCCATTCAACCCCTCACAAGCCTGATCTGGGGGACCAGTTGATAAGCAGAGGGGAATTAGAGCTGTTTAAATAATGACCTGGAGTTCCCATTCAGTGAATACAGACAGTGAGAGGGAGGATCTGTTGTCTCCCGTGTTTCTCCTCAGTACAGTGCAGTCTCTCACCCTCTCCACAACGATTCTCTTTGCAGATTCTTCATCCAGATCAGTCATTGAAGTGATCTTCACATTAATCCTCTTGTATTTGGTACCTAAACACAACAGTCACAACATCAACAGGTTGAACACACCCAGAGTTTAGCACAGGGCACGGGACGTATTTCGACTGAACTCTCCTCTCTAATTTAAACTCTCTTTCCTCCAGTTTGTCATAAACTCGTTTGTTCATCTGTCTCTGTTATTCTCTCTATCTCAACTCGTCTTGTCTCTAATCTGACCTCCCTTTGTTATCATCCTCTATCCTGCACTCTCTTCTCTGTTGCCTCTTGTTCCATCTCCCGAGATCATTTGCATTCCGTGTTTACTCCGGTCTCACTGCCCTTTTCTCTGTCTCTGTCTCTCACTCTCACTCTCTCTCTCTCTCTCTGATGCTCTCTGTCCCTCTGACAAAGACAAAGACAGAGAGACAGACAAAGAGCATCTGTGAGAGAGACAGAGAGAGAAAGTGAGAGTCAGAGAGACAGACAGGGAGACAGAACATCAGAGAGAGTGGGAGACAGAGTGAGGCGAAAGAGGGAGCTGGAGAAACTGAGACCCGCATCGGAGAGAGGCGGTTACAGAAATGAAATATATTTATATATGCGTGTGAAAGGCAGATAAAGGAGAGACAGAGATAAAACTGAGAGTAAGAGAGAGAGGGATGTGAGATAGAAGCTCAAAGATATTTCTGAAGGAATTTCTGAACGTTTACGTTTCTGTGTTTCCCAATGATTCCACTCAGACTGAACACAAGCGACTGCAACTCTTGTCTGACAGCACAGACAAGGCAGAGAGAGAGAGTGAGAACGATGGGTTTCCCTACACAGAACGATCACACAGCTGTTTGGAGGCCCTCGGTCCTGATATATTTGTGCCAGACTGAGACAGGAGGAGGGATTTAATATTCCTGAAATGTGGAGAATCTGAAATGTTCCCACCATCATCAGAAACAGGCTGGGAGTCGGGAGGTTCCTCGGGAGTAGACGGAATCCCCGAGTCTGAGAGGATCAAATAAAGACAAGAGGAATTTCACTGGGATTCAGAACGCTGGATGAGTGGACAGAAGTGTTTTAACACAGAACCTCCTCTCGTATGTAATCTAACTCCCTCGACACACTGAATCAATGTATACCAGCCTTTACCGAGGGGAGACACCAGACATCATCGGCTGCAGAATCAGTTACGACTCCGACAAGGAAAAAAAACTAACAGAGAAAATTCAGGAGATTATCAAAGTGATCAGCGAAACGACAGGGGGAAAGTGGAGTCAGAGAACAACAGAGAGCAGGAATGAGAGAAAAGGAGGGAAGGCGACAGGAGTGAGACAGAAAAGAGTAAGGGAGATCTGGAATGAGTGAGAACAAGAGAGAGAAAAGAAAACAGCACTGCAATGTTCCCCTTAATCAATACTGATACCCCTCCTCCTTTCCTTCCTCCCCTCTCTTTCCTGAACACCTTGTAGTCAGGAATATTCACTACCCAGTCCTGCCCCACTTAGAGCCAGGACCCTGTTATTGCCACAACATCATATTTCCACGTGGCTATCTGCGCCTGAAGCTCAACAACCTTATTTACCACTCTCCGTGCATCCATATACACACACATTAAACTGAATTTATAGCTTATCTCCTTTCCTCTTCCACTGCCCCCGTCTAATACGATACTCTTATCGACTCCAGTGTTATCTGTCCCTCCTAATTCTCTGTGCATCTGTGCTTTGCTCTCTAATATTGCTCAGACCACTGTTTTTCCTGATGTATATATTAATGACATAGACTGGGGCGTACAGGGCACACTTTCAAATTCTGCAGATGACACAAAACCTGGTTGTATTGTGAACTGTGAGGAGGACAGTGATAGACGTCAGGAGGTCATAGACAGGCTGGTGGGATGGGCAGACACTGGCAAATGAAATTTATCACAGAGAATTGTGAAGTGATTCATTTTGGTCGGACGAACGAGAGGCAATATAAAATAAAGGCTACAATTCTAAAGGAGGTGCAGGGGCAGAGGGACCTGGGGGGACATGTGCACAAATCATTGAAGGTGGCAAGACAGGTCGAGAGAGCGGTCAATACTTTGGAAGGATGTTAAGGTATTCGAGAGGGTGCAGAGAAGATTTACCAGAATGGTTCCCGGGATGAGGGACGTCAGTGACATGAATAGATCGGAGAAGCTGGGGCTGTTCTCCGTGGAGAAGAGACGATTAAGACGAGATTTGAGCAAGATGTTCATAATCAAGAGGGAACTGGACAGAGTAGTCAGGGAAAAACTGTTCCTCTTGGTGGGAGGATCCAGAACTAGAGAGCAACGCATTTAGGTGAGTGGTAAAAGTCACAACAGAGACAGGGAAACCTTATCACACAGTGAGTGGTTAGGATCTGAAATGCACTGCATGAGAGTGTGCTGGAGGCAGGTTTAATTGAGGCTTTCAAAAGGGAATTGGATAATTGTCATGGCAGAAAAAATCTGCAGGGCGACAGGAAAATGGCAGGAGTGGGAGTAGGTGAGTTGCACTGCCAGAGAGCTGGCTCAGTGAAGATGGGCTGAACAGAAACTTTCTGTGCCGTAACCAGTCTTTGATTCCATGATTCTGCGATGATAACCCCACAAAGCAGATACCTTAGCTTCCAGAGCCCGCTCGGGTAGTGGATGAAACCTCAGTAGATTCTCTCGTCTATTGTTCCTCGGATTGCTGAGTTTGAGCATCATGCTGCCCTAAGTCTCTATCACAGTCCCCTCAGTCACTGCATTACACTCTCCTCAGTCGCTGTATCACACTCCCCTCAGTCACTGCAACACACGCCCCTCAGGCACTGTATCACACTCCCCTCAGTCACTGCAACACACGCCCCTCAGGCACTGTATCACACTCCCCTCAGCCACTGCATTATATTCCCTTCAGTCACTGCACTCCACTCCCCTCAGACAGTGTATCACACTCTCCTCAGTCACTGTATCACACTCCCCCAGTCACAGTATCACACTCCCTTCAGTTCACTGTATCCCACTCCCCTCAGACAGAGTCTCACACTCCCCTCATTCAATGTATCACACTCCACTCAGTCACTGCATTATATTCGCTTCAGTCACTGCATCCCACTCTACTCAGACAGAGTATCACACTCCCCTCAGTCAATGTATCACACTCCCCCAGTCACTGTTTCACACTCTATCAGTCACTGTATCGCACTCCCCGCTGTCGCAGTATCACACTCCCCCAGTCACTGTATCACACTCTATCAGTCACTGTATCCCACACATTCAGTCACTGTATCCCACTTCCCTCAGTCACTGTATCACACTCCCCTCAGTCACTGTATCCCACACATTCAGTCACTGTATCCCACTTCCCTCAGTCGCTGTATCACACTCTCTCAGTCAGTGTATCACACTCCCCTCAGTCACTGTATCACTCTCCCCCAGTCACTGTATCACACTCCCCTCAGTCACTGTATCACACTCTCTCAGTCAGTGTATCACACTCCCCTCAGTCACTGTATCACTCTCCCCCAGTCACTGTATCACACTCTATCAGTCACTGTATCGCACTCCCCGCTGTTGCAGTATCACACACCCCTCAGTCACTGTATCCCACACATTCAGTCACTGTATCCCACTTCCCTCTGTCACTGTATCACACTCTCTCAGTCACTGTATCACACTCTCTCAGTCACTGTATCCCACTTCCCTCTTTCACTGTATCACGCTCACCTCAGTCACTGTATCCCACTCCCCTCAGTCACTCTATCACACTCCCCTCAGCCACTGCATTCCACTCTCCTCAGTGACTGTATCATACTCCCCTCAGTCACTGCATCACACTACCCTCAGTCGCTGCATCCCACTCCCCTCAGTGACTGTATCCCACTCCCCTCAGTCACTGCATCCCACACCCCTCAGTCACTGTATCACACTCCCTTCAGTCACTGTATCCCACTCCCCTCAGACACTGCATCACACTCCCCTCAGTCGCTGCATCGCACTCCCCTCAGTGACTGTATCACACTCCCTTCAGTCACTGTATCCCACTCCCCTCAGTCGCTGCATTCCCCTCTCCTCAGTGACTGTATCACACTCCCCTCAGTCACTGCATCACACTCCCCTCAGTCACTGCATCACACTACCCTCTGTCACTGTATCACATCCCCCTCAGTGACTGTATCACACTACCCTCAGTCACTGTATCACATCCCCCTCAGACACTGCATCACACTCCCCTCAGTCGCTGCATCGCACTCCCCTCAGTGACTGTATCATACTACCCTCAGACACTGTATCACACTCCCCTCAGTCGCTGCATCGCACTCCCCTCAGTCACTGCATCCCACACCCCTCAGTCACTGTATCACACTCCTCCAGTCACTGGATCACACTCCCTTCAGTCACTGTATCACACACCCCTCAGTCTCTGTATCACACTCCCTTCAGTCACTGTATCCCACTCCCCTCAGTCGCTGCATTCCCCTCTCCTCAGTGACTGTATCATACTCCCCTCAGTCGCTGCATCGCACTCCCCTCAGTGACTGTATCATACTACCCTCAGACACTGTATCACATTCCCCTCTGTAACTTTATCGCACTCCCCTCAATCACTGTATCACACTCCCGGAGTCACTGTATCACACTCCCCTCAGTCACTGTATAATGCTCCCCTCAGTCGCTGCATCCCACTCCCCTCAGTGACTGTATCACACTCCCCTCAGTCTCTGAATCACACTCCCTTCGGTCACTGTATCCCAATCCCCTCAGACAGTGTATAACACTACCCTCCGTAACTTTATCGCACTCCACTCAATCACTGTATCACACTCCCTGAGTCACTGTATCACACTCCCCTCAGTCACTGCATCACACTCCCCTCAGTCACTGTATCACACTCCCCTCAGTCACTGCATCACACTCCCCTCAGTCACTGCATCACACTCCCCTCAGTCACTGTATCACACTCCCCTCAGTCACTGTATCACACTCCCCTCAGTCACTGTATCACACTCCCCTCAGTCACTGTATCACACTCCCCTCAGTCACTGCATCACACTCCCCTCAGTCACTGTATCACACTCCCCTCAGTCACTGCATCACACTCCCCTCAGTCACTGTATCACACTCTCCTCAGACACTGCATCACACTCCCCTCAGTCACTGCATCCTACTCTCCTCAGACAGTGTATCACACTCCCCACAGTCACTGTATCACTCTCCCCCAGTCACCGTATCACACTCTCTCAGCCACTGTATAATGCTCCCCTTAGTCACTGTATCACACTCCCCTCAGTCACTCTATCACACTCCCCTCAGTCACTCTATCACACTCCCCTCAGTCGCTGCATTCCACTCTCCTCAGTGACTGTATCATACTCCCCTCAGTCACTGTAACACACTACCCTCAGTGGCTGCATCCCACTCCGCTCAGTGACTGTTTCCTACTCCCCTCAGTCACTGCATCCCACACCCCTCAGTCACTGTATCACACTCCCTTCAGTCACTGTAAACCACTCCCCTCAGTCGCTGCATTCCCCTCTCCTCAGTGACTGTATCACACTCCCCTCAGTCACTGTATCACACTACCCTCAGTCGCTGCATCCCACTCCCCTCAGTGACTGTATCCTACTCCCCTCAGTCACTGCATCCCACACCCCTCAGTCACTGTATCACACTCCCTTCAGTCACTCTATCCCACTCCCCTCAGTCGCTGCATTCCACTCTCCTCAGTGACTGTATCATACTCCCCTCAGTCACTGTATCACACTACCCTCAGTCGCTGCATCCCACTCCCCTCAGTGTCTGTATCCTACTCCCCTCTGTCACTGCATCCCACACCCCTCAGTCACTGTATCACACTCCCTTCAGTCACTGTAAACCACTCCCCTCAGTCGCTGCATTCCCCTCTCCTCAGTGACTGTATCACACTCCCCTCAGTCACTGTATCACACTACCCTCAGTCGCTGCATCCCACTCCCCTTTGTGTCTGTATCCTACTCCCCTCAGTCACTGCATCCCACAGCCCTCAGTCACTGTATCACACTCCCTTCAGTCACTGTATCCCAATCCCCTCAGTTAGTGTATAACACTCCACTCCGTAACTTTATCGCACTCCCCTCAATCACTGTATCACACTCCCTTCAGTCACTGTATCCCAATCCCCTCAGTTAGTGTATAACACTCCACTCCGTAACTTTATCGCACTCCCCTCAGTCACTGTATCACACTCCCCTCTGTCACTGTATCACATCCCCCTCAGACACTGCATCACACTACCCTCAGTCGCTGCATCGCACTCCCCTCAGTGACTGTATCATCCTACCCTCAGACACTGTATCACACTCCCCTCAGTCTCTGTATCACACTCCTCCAGTCACTGGATCACACTCCCTTCAGTCACTGTTTCCCAATCCCCTCAGTCAGTGTATAACACTCCCCTCTGTAACTTTATCGTACTCCCCTCAATCACTGTATCACACTCCCGGAGTCACTGTATCACACTCCCCGCTGTCACAGTATCACAATCCCCTCAGTCACTGTATCCCAAACATTCAGTCACTGTATCCTACTTCCCTCTGTCACTGTGTCACACTCTCTCAGTCACTGTATCACACTCTTTCAGTCACTGTATCACACTTCCTCTGTCATTGTATCACACTACCCTCAGTCACTATGTCCCACTGCCCTCAGTCACTATATCCCACTCCCCTCGGTCAGTGCAACCTTCTCCCCTCAGTCACTGCATCACTCTCCCCTCAGTAACTATGTCCCACTCCCCTCAGTCCCATTGGTGCGAGGATCCAGAACTAGAGGGCACCGGTTTTAGGTGAGTGATGTAAGTCACAACAGAGACAGGAAAATCTTTTCACACAGCGAGTGGTTAGGATCTGAAATGCACTGCCTGAGAGTGTGCTGGAGGCAGGTTCAATTGAGGCCTTCAAAAGGGAATTGGATAATTATCATCGGAGAAACAATCTGCAGGGAGATGGGGAAATGGCAGGAGTGGGAGTAGGTGAGTTGCTCAGGCAGAGAGCTGGCACAGTGACGATGGGCAGAACGGCCTCTTTCTGTGCTGTAACCAGTCTCTGATTCCATGATTCTGCGATGATAACACCACAAGGCAGGTACCTGAGCTTCCAGAGCCCGCTGGGGTGGAGGATGAAACCTCAGTAGATTCTCTAGTCGATTGTTCCTCGGATTCCTGCGTTTGGGAAGTCACGGGTTCTGTAGTAAAGGGAGGGAGACATTGCAAAGTGAGACATGGAGAAAAACACATCAGGTCAACAGGATGGTGCTCGTGTCAGGAGAATGACAGATAACAATCTTTATAAAACCATTATCTTCCATCCTGTTCACGACATTACTGCGTCACACTCCCCTCAGTCACGGCGTCACGCTCCCCTCAGTCTCCATCACAATCCCCTCAGTCACGGCGTCACGCTCCCCTCAGTCTCCATCACACTCCCCTCTGTCACTGTATCACACTCCCAGCAGTCACTGCATCACACTCACCTCAGTCACTGCATCACAATATCTCAGTCACTGTATCAACTCCTCTCAGTCACTGTATCCCACTGCCCTCAGTCACTGTATCACACTCACCTCAGTCACTGTATCCCACTCACCTCAGTCACTGCATCCCACACTCCGCAGTTACCACATCCCACTCTGCACAGTGAATACATACCACTGCCCACAGTCACTATAACCCACTGCCCTCAGTCACTACGACCCACTCTGCTCAGTGACTATCTCCCACTGCCCTCAATCACTGCATCCATATCCCATCAGTCACTATATCCCACTCACCTCAGTGACTATGTTCCACTGCCCTCAGTCACTATGTCCCACTGCCCACAATGACTATATCCCACTCCCCTGAATGACTATATCCCACTCCCCTCAGTCACTATGTTCCGCACCCCTCGATGACTATATCCCACTGCCCTCAATCACTATGTCCTACTGCCCTCAGTAACTATATCCCACTCCCCTCAGTCACTATATCCCTCTCCCCTCACTCACTATATCCCACTCCCCTCATTCACTATGTCTCACTCCCCTCAGTCACGACATCCCACTGCCCTCAATCACTATGTCCAGCTGCCCTCAGTAACTACATCCCACTCCCCTCAGTCACTATGTCCCACTCCCCTCAGTCACTACATCCCTCTCCCCTCACTCACTATAACCCACTACCCTAAGTCACTCTGTCCCACTCCCCTCAGTCACTACATCCCTCTCCCCTCACTCACTATATCCCACTGCCCTCAGTCACTATGCCCCACTGCCCTCAGTCACTATATCCCACTCACCTCGGTCAGTGCAACCTTCTCCCCTCAGTCACTACATCCATCTCCCCCACTAACTATGCCCCACTCCCCTAAGTCCCATTGGTGGGAGGATCCAGAACTGGAGGGCACCGGTTTTAGGTGAGTGGTAAAAGTCACAACAGAGACAGGAAAACCTTTTCACACAGCGAGTGGTTAGGATCTGAAATGCACTTCCTGAGAGTGTGCTGGAGGCAGGTTCAATTGAGGCTTTCAAAAGGGAATTGGAAAATTGTCATTGGAGAAATAATCTGCAGTGCGACGGGGAAATTGCAGGAGTGGGTGTAGATGAGTTGCACAGGCATAGAGCTGTCAAGGTGATGATGGGCTCAATGGCCTCTTCCTGTGCTGTAACCAGTCACTGATACCATGATTCTGCGATGATGACCCCACATGACAGGTACCTGAGCTTCCAGAGCCCGCTGGGGTGGAGGATGAAACCTCAGTAGATTCTCTAGTCGATTGTTCCTCGGATTCCTGAGTTTGGGAAGTCACGGGTTCTGTATTAAAGGGAGGGAGACATTGCAAAGCGGGACATGGAGAAAAACACATCAGGTCAACAGGATTGTGCTCGTGTCAGGAGAATGACAGATAACAATCTTTATAAAACCATTATCTTCCATCCTGTTCACTACATTACTGCGTCACACTCCCCTCAGTCACTGTATCACACTCCCAGCAGTCACTGCATCACACTCCCAGCGGTCACTGCATCACACTCACCTCAGTCACTATATCATACTCCCCTCACTCACTGTATCCCACTCACCTCAGTCACTGTATCACACTCACCTCAGTCACTGCATCACACTCCCCTCAGTCACTGCATCACACTCTCTCAGTCACTGTATCACACTTCCCTCAGTCACTATATCACATTCCTCTCAGTCAATGTATTCCACTCCCCACAGTCACTCGATCACACTACCGTCATTCGCTGCATCCCACTCCCCTCAGTGACTGTATCATACTCCCCTCAGTCACGGTGTCACAGTACACTCAGTCGCTGCATCCCACTCCCCTCAGTGACCGTATCCTACTCCCCTCAGACACTGTATCACAGTCCTTGAGTCACTCCATCACACTCCCCTCAGTCACTGTGTCACACTCGTTCAGTCACAGTATCACACTTCCCTCTGTCACTGCATCACACTCCCCTTAGTCACTGTATCACACTCCCCTCACTCACTGTGTCAGACTCCACTCTGTCACTGTATCACACTTCCTCTGTCATTGTATCACACTCCCCTCAGTCACTGTATCACATTCCCCTCAGTCACTGCATCACACTCCCCTCACTCACTGTATCACATTCCCCTCTGTCACTGTATCACACTCCCTCTGTCACTGCATCACACTAACCTCAGTCACTGTAACAAGTTCCCCTCAGACACTGTATCATACTACCCTCAGTCGCTGCATCACACTCCCCTCAGTGACTGTTTCATACTCCCCTCAGACTCTGTATCACACTCCCCTCAGTCATGTATCACATTCCCCTCAGTCACTGTATCGCACTCCCCTCAGACACTGTATCACACTCCCCTCAGACACTGTATCACACTCCCCTCAGTCACTGTGTCACACTCGCTCAGTCACAGTATCACACTTCCCTCTGTACTGCATCACACTCCCCTCAGTCACTGTATCACACTCCCCTCACTCACTGTGTCAGACTCCACTCTGTCACTGTATCACACTTCCTCTGTCATTGTATCACACTCCCCTCAGTCACTGGATCACATTCCCCTCAGTCACTGTATCACACTCCCCTCACTCACTGTATCACACCCCCTCTGTCACTGCATCACACTACCCTCAGTCACTGTATCAAGTTCCCCTCAGACACTGTATCTCACTACCCTCAGTCGCTGCATCACACTCCCCTCAGTGACTGTTTCATACTCCCCTCAGACACTGTATCATACTACCCTCAGTGACTGCATCACACTCCCCTCAGTTGCTGTATTCCACTCCCCTCAGACACTGCATCATACTACCCTCAGTCTCTGTATCCCACTCCCCTCAGTCACTGTATCCCACTCACCTCAGTCACTACATCCCACTCTCAGCAGTTACCACATCCCACTCCGCAAAGTCAATACATCCCACTGCCCTAAGTCACTATATCCCACGGCCCTCAGTCACTACGTCCCACTCCGCTCAGTTACTACATCCCAGTGCCCTCAATCACTATATCCCACTGCCTTCAGTCACTATGTCCCACTGCCCTCAATGACTATATCCCTCTCCCCTCAGTCACTATGTCCCACTCCCCTCAGTCACTACATCCTTCTCCCCTCACTCACTATATCCCACTACCCTAAGTCACTATGTCCCACTCCCCTCAGTCACTACATCCTTCTCCCCTCACTCACTATATCCCACTACCCTAAGTCACTCTGTCCCACTCCCCTCAGTCACTACATCCCTCTCCCCTCACTCACTATATCCCACTGCCCTCAGTCACAATGTCCCACTGCCCTCAGTCACTATATCCCACTCACCTCGGTCAGTGCAACCTTCTCCCCTCAGTCACTACATCCCTCTCCCCCAGTAACTATGCCCCACACCCCTAAGTCCCATTGGTGGGAGGATCCAGAACCAGAGGGCACCGGTTTTAGGTGAGTGGTAAAAATTACAACAGAGACAGTAAAACCTTTTCACACAGCGTGTGGTTAGGATCTGAAATGCACTGCCTGAGAGTGTGCTGGAGGTAGGTTCAATTGAGGCTTTCAAAAGGGAATTGGAAAATTGTCATTGGCGAAACAATCTGCAGTGCGACGGGGAAATAGCAGGAGTGGGAGTAGGTTAGTTGCACAGGCGTCGAGCTGTCACAGTGACGATGGGCTCAACGGGCTCTTTCTGTGCTGTAACCAGTCTCTGATTCCATGATTCTGCGATGATAACACCACAAGGCAGGTACCTGAGCTTCCAGAGCCCGCTGGGGTGGAGGATGAAACCTCAGTAGATTCTCTAGTCGATTGTTCCTCGGATTCCTAAGTTTGGGAAGTCACGGGTTCTGTCATAATGGGAGGGAGACATTGCCAAGTGAGACATGGAGAAACACACATCAGGTCAACAGGATGGTGCTCGTGTCAGGAGAATGACAGATAACAATCTTTATAAAACCATAATCTTCCATCCTGTTCAATACATTACTGTGTCACACTCCCCTCAGTCACGGCGTCACGCTCCCCTCAGTCACTGCATCACACTCATCTCAGTCACTATATCACACTCCCCTCAGTCACTGTATCACATTCCCCTCAGTCACTCAATCACAATCACCTCAGTCCCTATATCACACTCCCCTCACTCACTGTATCACACTCACCTCAGTCACTGTATCACACACACGCCAGTCGCTGTATCTCACTCCCCTCAGTCGCTGTATCAGACTCTCCTCAGTCGCTGTATTACACTCCCCTCAGTCACTGCATCACACGCCCCTCAGTCACTGCATCACACTCTCTCAGTCACTGTATCACACTCCTCTCAGTCACTGTATCCCACTCCCCACAGTCACACTATCAAACAGCCCTCAGTCGCAGCATCCCACTCCCCTCAGTGACTGTATCATACTCCCCTCAGTCACTTTATCACAGTACCCTCAATCACTATGTCCCACTGCCCACAGTCACTATATCCAACTCCCCTCAGTCACGATGTCCCATTCCCCTCAGTCACTGCATCCCTCTCCCCTCACTCACTATATCCCACTGCCCACAGTCACTATATCCCTCTCCCCTCAGTCATTACATCCCTCACCCCTCAGACAGTACATCCCACTCCCCTCGGTCATTATATCCCACTGCCCTCTGTCATTTCCCCACACTCCATCAGTAAGAGACTGGATGGGTCACTGAGACTGAGCACGTCAGGTATCACACTATGTGTGTCTATAATATTATTCCAGTTTATTTGGGTCAGATCTGTTCTCACTCTACTGAGATTGGTTCTCCCTCAATGAATTATCTTTCCTCCGGATTTCTCATTGTCCTTTTCCATTGCCAACCTAAACCACATGATATGATGGTCACTGTCCCCTAAATGTTCCCCGACTGACCCATAATTCACTTATCCAACCACATTTCCCAGAACCAGATCCAGCAATGCCTCCTTCCTCGTTGGACTGGAAACAAACTGACGGAGGGAATCCTTCTGGACACACTCTAGAAATTCTTGTCCCTCTCTGCCCTTTACACTATTACTATCCCAGTCTATATTCAGACAACTAAAGCCCAACGATATATCTACACTTTAACTCTTGCACTTCTTGGTTGCTCCATGCAAATCTGTTCCTCTATATCTTTCCCACTACTTGTTGGCCTATAGAATACACCCAGAAAGGTAATGGTATTTCTTTCCTTGTTTCATTCTAATCTGATGGATTCTATCCTTGGTTCCTCTCCGACATCATCTCTTTCCAGCACTGTAATGTTCCTCTTTATCAATACTGATACCCCTCCTCCTTTCCTTCCATCCCTCCCTTTCCTGAGCACATTGTAGTCAGGAATATTCACTACCAGGTCCTGCCCCTCTTAGAGCCAGGACTCTGTTATTGACACAACATCATATTTCCACATGGCTATCTGCGCCTGCAGCTCAACAACCTTTTTTACCACTCTCATTGCATTCTCATATACACACACATTGAACTGAATTTACAGCTCATCACCTTCCCTCTTACATTGTCCCTGTCTAATACGTTACTCTTTTCTACTCCAGTGTTATCTGTCCCTCCTAACTCTCTGTGCATCTGTGTTTTGATCTGTAATATTGCTCGGACCCCTGTTTTCCCTGGTGTATATTAATGACATAGACTGGGGCGTACATGCCACAATTTCAAAATTTGCAGATGACACAAAACCTGGAAGTATTGTAAACTGTGAGGAGGATAGTGATAGACGTCAGGAGGTTATAGACAGGCTGGTGGGATTGGCAGACAGTGGCAGATGAAACTTAACGCAGAGAATTGTGAAGTGATTCATTTTGGTCGGACGAACGAGGAGAGGCAATATAAAATAAAGGATACAATTGCAAAGGGGGTGCAGGGGCAGAGGGACCTGGGCGTACGTGTGCACAAATCATTGAAGGTGGCAAGACAGGTCCAGAGAGCGGTTAATACGTTCGGAAGGATGTGAAGGTATTCGAGAGGGTGCGGAAATGATTTACGAGAATGGTTCCTGGGATGAGGGACGTCAGTTACATGGATACATTGGAGAAGCTGGGGCTCTTGTCCCTGGAGAAGAGAAGCTTAAGAAGAGATTTAATCGAGATGTTCAAAATCACGAGGGATGTGGACAGAGTAGACAGGGAGAAATTGTTCCCATTGGTGGGAGGATCCAGAACCAGAGGGCACCGGCTTTAAGTGAGTGGTAAAAGTAGCAACAGAGACAGGAAAACCTTTTCACACAGCGAGTGGTTAGGATCTGGAATGCACTGCCTGAGACTGTGCTGGAGGCAGGTTCAATTGAGGCTTTCAAAAGGGAATTGGATAATTATCACAGGAGAAACAATCTGCAGGGAGATGGGGAAATTGCAGGAGTGGGAGCAGTTGAGTTGCTCAGGCAGAGAGCTGGCACGGTGACGATTGTCTGAACGGCCTCTTTCTGTGCTGTAACCGGTTTATGATTCCATGATTCTGCGATGATAACCCCACAAGGCAGATACCTGAGCTTCCAGAGCCCGCTGGGATAGAGGAGGGCCCCTCAGTGGATTCTGCAGTCGATTGTTCCTCGGATTCCTGAGTTTGGTAAGTCACGGGTTCTGTAATAAAGGGAGGGAGACATTGCAGAGTGAGACATGGAGGATAACACAATAGGTCAACAGGATGGTACTAGTGTCAGGAGAATGTCAGATATCAATCTTTATAAAACCATAGTCTTCCATCTGTTCACTACATTATTGTGTCAAACTCCCCTCAGTCACGGCGTCACACTCCCCTCTGTCTCTATCACACTCCCCTCAGTCACTGCATCACACTCATCTCAGTCAGTGTATCACACTCATCTCAGTCGCCCGATCCCACTCCCCTCAGTCACTGTATCGCTCTCCCCTCAGTCAATGTATCACACTCCCCTCAGTCACTGTTTCACACTCCCCTCAGTCACTGATTCACTCTCCCCTCAGTCGCTGTATCACACTCTCCTCAGTCGCTGTATCACACTCCCCTCAGTAACTGTGTCCCATCCCCTCAGTCACTGTATCACACTCCCTTCAGTCACTTCATCCCACTCCCCTCTGTCACTGTTTTCCAACTGCCCTCTATCATTGCCCCACACTCCATCATTAAGAGACTGGATGCGTCTCTTGGAATGAGCACTTCAGGCGTCACAGTGTGGGAATCTGTAATATGATTCCAGATTATTTGGGTCAGATCTGTTCTCACTCTATTGAGATTGGTTCTCCCTCACTGAATTATCTTTCCTCCGCATTTCTCCTTGTCCTTTTCCATTACCAACCTAAACCACATGATACGCTGGTCACTGTCCCCAAATGTTCCCCGGCTGACCCTTAATTCACTTGTCCAACCTCATTTCCCAGAACCAGATCCAGCAATGCCTCCTTCCTCGTTGGACTTGAAACAAACTGACGTAGGAAATTCTCCTGAACACACTCGAGAAACTCTTGTCCCTCTCTGCCGTTTACACTATTACTATTCCAGAGTATATTCAGATAATTATAGCCCAATGATATATCTACACTTTAACTCTTGCATCTCTTGGTTGCTCTATGCAAATCTGTTCATCTATATCTTTCCCACTAGTTGTTGGCCTATAACATACACCCAGAAAGGTCATGGTATTTCTTTCGTTGTTTCACTTTAATCTGATGGATTCTATCCTTGGTTCCTCTCCGACATCATCTTCTTCCAGCACTGTAATTCTCCCCTTAAACAATACTGATGCCCCTCCTCCTTTCCTTCCTTCCCTCTCTTTCCTGAACACCTTGTCAGGAATATTCACTACCCAGTCCTGCCTCTCTTGGAACCAGGACTCGGTTATTGCCACAACAGCATATTTCCACGTGGCTATCTGCGCCTGCAGCTCAACAACCTTATTTACCACTCTCCGTGCATCCATATACACACATTAAACTGAATTTTCAGCTCATCACCATCCCTCTTGCACTGTCCCAGTCCAATACGTTACTCTTTTCTACTCCAGTGTTATCTGTCCCTCCTAATTCTCTGTGCATCTGTGTTTTACTCTTTAATATTGATCGAACCCTGTTTTTCTTGATGTATATTAATGTGTTGCATTTGTGTGTACAGGGCAGAATTTCAAAAGTTGTGGAGGGCACAAGACCTGGAAGTATTGTGAACAGTGAGAAGGATAGTGATGGACTTCAAGTGGACATAGACAGACCTGTGGAATGGGCAGGCAAGTGACAGATGAAATTTAATGCAGAGAATTGTGAAGTGATTCATTTTGGTCGGACGAACGAGGAGAGGCAATATAAAATAAAGGATACAATTGTAAAGGGGGTGCAGGGGCAGAGGGACCTGGGCGTACGTGTGCACAAATCATTGAAGGTGGCAAGACAGAGAGCGGTGAATACTTAGGAAGGACGTTAAGGTATTCGAGAGGGTGCGGAGATGATTTACGAGAATGGTTCCCAGGATGAGGGACGTCAGTTACTTGGATAGATTGGAGAAGATGGGGCTGTTCTCCCTGGAGAAGAGAAGATTAAGAGAAGATTTGATCGAGGTGTTCAAAATCGCGAGGGATGTGGACAGAGCTGACAGGGAGAAACTGTTCCCATTGGTGGTAGAATCCAGAACCAGAGGACACCGGTTTTAGGTGAGTGGTAAAAGTCGCAACAGAGACAGGAAAACCTTTTCACACAGCGAGTGGTTAGGGTCTGGAATGCACTGCCTGTGAGTGCGCTGGAGGCAGGTTCAATTGAGGCTTTCAAAAGGGAATTGGAAAATTATCATAGGAGAAACAATCTGCTGGGTGATGGGGAAATGGCAGGAGTGCGAGTAGGTGGATTGCTCTGGCAGAGAGCTGGCACGGTGACGATGGGCTGAATGGCCTCTTTCTGTGCTGTAACCAGTCTCTGATTCCATCTTTCTGTAATTATAATCCGGCACGGCAGATACCTGGGGTTCCAGAGCCCACTGGGATAGAGGATGAAACCTCAGTGGATTCTCCAGTCGATTGTTCCTCGGATTCCTGAGTTTGGGAAGTCATGGGCTCTGTAATAAAGGGAGGGAAACATTGCAGAGTGAGAGATGGAGAAAAACACAACATTTCAACAGGATGGTACTAGTGTCAGGAGAAAGTGAGATATCAATCTTTATAAATCCATCATCTTCCATCCTGATCATGACATTACTGTATCCCACTCCACTCAGTCACTGTATCCCACTCCCCTCAGTTGCTGTGTCCCATGCCCCTCCGTCGCTGTATCCCACTCCCCTCAGTCGCTGTATCCCACTCCCCTCTTTCGCTGTATCCCACTCCCCTCAGTCACTGTATCCCACTCCCCTCAGTCACTGTATCACTCTCCCCTCAGTCACTGTGTTACACTCCCCTCAGCCTGTGTAACCCACAACCCTCGGTCTCTACATTCCACTCCCCTCAGTCACCGCATCCCACTCCCATAGGTCACTACATCCCACTCAGCTCCGTTAGTCTATCCCACTCCCCTCAGTCACTGCATCCCACCTCCCTCTGTCACTACATCCCACTACTCTCAGGCTCTAACTCGCACTCCCACTTCCCTCAGTCACAACATCCCACTCCCTCAGTCAGGCCATCGCACTGCCCTCAGTCACGGCATCCCAAGCCCCTCCGTCACTGCCTCCCACTCTCCCTCACTCTCTGGATCTAATATCAGTCACAGTATTCCACTCCCCTCATTCACTACAACTCACTCCCCTCAAACCTTTCACACAACTCCGCTCAGCCACTCCATCCCAGTCCCCTCAGTCATTGCATTCCATTCACCTCCATCAGTCTATCCCACTCTTCTCAGTCATTACACCCCACCATCCTCTGCCATTACATTGCACTCCCCTTAGTCACTACATCCCACTCCCCTCAGTCAATGCATCCCACTCCCCTCAGTCAATGCATCCCACTGCCCTCAGTCACTGTGAGTGAGAGATAACGTGTGAGAGTTAGAGACAGTGAGAGTGGGAGACAGAGTGAAAGAGGGCAACAGAGGGAGAGAAAAATGAGAAGAAAGAGAGCGATAGAAAATGTGAGAGATCAAGAAAGAGTCCGAGAGTGAGAGCAACAGATACAGACAGCGAGAGAAGAAGCGAAATGGGGAGAGCAGTGAGTTACAGAGATAAAGAGAGAGACAGAGGGAAAACGAAATTGTCAGATAGAGATAGACAGAGACTAAGTGAAAATGGCAGACAGAGAGAGAGAGCAAATATAGAGATATAAAGAGAAAGATACACAGAGAGCAAAAGAGATACTGACAGGAAGTGCAGAAAGAGGCAGTGGGAGAGGAGGGTGGAGAGAGAGGGATAGAAAATAAAACAGTCACAAGTAAATCCAGTGGTGATTTCAGAGGAAGCCTCTTTACTGAAAAGTGCGTCACAGCCCTAGACTCATACAATTATACAGCATGGAAACAGGCCCTTCGGCCCATCGTGTCCATGCCGATCATCAAGCACGTAGCTATTCTAATCCCATTTTCCAGCACTTGGCCCGTAATCATGTATGCTGCGGCGTTTCAAGTGCTTATCTACATACTTATTAAATGTTGTGAGGGTTCCTGCCTCTACCACCTCTTCAGACAGTGTGTTCCAGATTCCAACCACCCTCAGGGTGAAAATCTGTTTCCTCAAATCGCCTATAAACCTCTTGCCTTTTATCTTAAGTCTATTCCCCCTGGTTACTGACCCCTCCGCTAAGGGAAATAGTTTCTTCCAATCTAACCGATCAATGCCCTTTATAATTTTGTATACCTCAATCAGGTCCCCCCTCAGCCTTCTCTGCTCTAAGGAAAACAACCATAGCCTAGCCAGCCTCTCTTAACAGCTGAAATGCTCCAGCCCAGGCAACCTCCTGGTGAATCTCCTCTGCACCCTCTCCAGTGCAATCACATCCTTCCTATAGTGTGGTGCCCAGAACTGTTCTCAGTACTCCAGCTGTGGCCTAACTAGTGTTTTGTACAGCTCCATCATAACCGCCCTGCTCTTATATTCTGTGCCTCGGCTAAGACAGGCAAGTATCCCATATACCTTCCAAACCACATGATCTACCTGTGCTGCTGCCTTCAGTGAACTATGGACAAGTACACCAAGGTGTAGTGAGAATGTAGAATTAATCCTGAATTGTCCAGGGCAATGAAATTTGAGGTAAATCTGGTTAAACACCTGAAGGAGAAAGGAAAAGAGGGATAAGGTTGGATAAAGAGGAGTAGCAAGAGGGGCCGAGTGGCCTCTTACTGTGCGGTAGATTCCATTCACCCAAATCAGGCAGTCAGTGTAAGAATCTACCCGTCCTGCTTGATCAACACAAAACTGACACCTGAGGTGAAAGTATCGATTGGGTTAGATGGTGATTTCTCAATGGAGTGTGGAGTTGTTTGCTCCTTGGTTCTTGAGGTTGTTGAAGTCTCTGGATGTGTAATAAAGGGAAAGAAACATGGGGGAGAGCAGGAGTGAGAGGAAGCTCGAACTGGATAGATTAGAGTACAGTAAATCACAGATGCTAGTCTATATGAAAACCATTGTGAGACAATCCACTGTCCACACTCACCGCATCCCAGTTGGCACAGGAACTGCATTACATTTTCCCCAGTCATAAAATGTCACTGCCCTCAGTCATTGCATCCCACTCCCCGCAATCACATCTTCTCAATCCCCTTAGTCACTAAATCCCACTCCCCTCAATTACATCATCCCACTCCCCTCCGTCACTGCATCCCACTCCCCTCTGTCACTGCATCCCACTCCCCTCAATTACTTCATCCCACTCCCCTCCTTCACTACATCCCAATCCCCTCAATTACATCATCCCACTCCCCTTAATCACTGCATGCCACTCCCCGCAGTCTCTACATCCCACTCCCCTCAGTCACTACATCCCACTCCCCTCAATCACTACATCCCACTCCCCCTCAGTCACCCCATCCCACTCCCCTCAGTCACCCCATTCCACTCCCCTCAGTCGCCCCATCCACTCCCCTCAGTCACTACATTCCACTCCCCTCAGTCACTCCATCCCACTTCCCTCAGTAAGAGACTGGATGATCTCCAGGACTGATCTTCTATGATGTAACATTGGGTGTGGAATCTGTTTCGAATGGGCCCACAAGGGGGGTACCTGATGTTCCAGACACCGCTGGGGTAGACGATGATCCCCTCGTGGATTCTCGAGTTGATTGTTCCTCGGGTTCCTCAGTTGTGGCAGTCTCTGGATCTGTAATAAAGGAAGAGGGCGGAGAGGAGGAAACCCGAAGAGCTCATGTATTTAGTACTCGAGTCCAGACAGTGTCAGATTTTCATCTTTATCAAACCCTCGACTATCCAATCTGACTCCTCGTGAACATTGTTTCCTGGAGAGGGAGTGTGAGGTATCCAGCACTGCAGTGGGGACCTGACGTGAGCCATGAACACTGCAGGGATCAGAGTGCCTGATAGACAGGGACAGCAGAGTTCAGTTCCCTAGAGTTTCAGTGAAGTACACTTTGTGTTTCAGACACTTTATTCACTGTGTCCCTTTCAATAAGGAGGGGAGCGAGTAAACTGTCTCATTTCGGTGAGTGACAAAGGATATCCCAGAATCAGCCTCTGAATGATATAGAAACATCAATGTACCTGTACAATACGCAGCACAACGAAACAACGACTTCAACTCATAAACGAAGTAACTGCTGCAGTTTTTGATCTTTATCTCATGGACCTTGTAGCAGTGATTTGTACCCCAGTGTAAACAAACTGTCCGTGTTACTTCCCCCTCTCCCACGCTGGGATGGGAACCTGAAATGAGAATTTAGAAATATTGAAGAATGTAACCCATGTGAACAGTGCTGGACAGTGAATGTAAATCTGATATTATAAAGGCTGACAGTACCCTGTAACCAGCTTGTAACATGTGTGGAGCAGTGATGATGTGGGACAGCAGTCTCCGGAATCTTCCATCCACCAGAACTGAAATAACAATCACAGAGTCAGTCCCTGAACTGATGGTAAATATTAACTGTTAGAGAGACTGGTACCATCAGATAGTACCAGAAGGTAGGGGAAATCCCTTATTCTGCCCATATTGACGAGATTACCCTGAAATTGTTCCTTTACATTACCTTTTAAATCGGTACCATCCGAAGTGAAGACCATCATCACACTTCACCTGGCTGAAGCACCGAGTGTCATCACAATCGCTGCTCCTCCAGGGCTGGTCCAGGACTGTGTGATTTACACACGGGTCAGTGAGTGCAGAGTCTGTGACTGAGTAACAGAAAGATGTTTAATGTTAATATGTGACCTTACATCAGAACTGGGAAAAGTTCAAGTGACAAGTGAAAGCGAGGAGGATGTGAAGATAAATGGAAGGGATCACACACCCCTCAGTCACTGTATCCCATTCCCCTCAGTCACTGTATCCCAGTCCCCTCTGTCACTGTATCCCACTCCCCTCTGTCACTGTATCACACTCCCCTCAGCCACAGTATCACACTCCCCTCATCCACTGTATCACACACCCCTCAGTCACTGTATCCCATTCCCCACAGTCACTGTATCACACTCCCCTCAGTCACTGTATCCCATTCCCCTCAGTCACTGCATCCCACTTCCTTCAGTCTCTGTATCCCACGCCCCTCAGTCACTGTATCACACTCCCCTCAGTCACTGTATCCTACTCCCCTCAGCCACTGCATCCCACTCCCCTCAGCCACAGTATCACACACCCCTCAGTCACTGTATCACACTCCCCTCAGTCACTGTATCCCATTCCCCACAGTCACTGTATCACACGCCCCTCAGTCACTGTATCCCACTCCCCTCAGTCACTGCATCCCCCTCCCCTCAGTCACTGCATCCCACTCCCCTCAGTCACTGTATCACACTCCCCTCAGCCACAGTATCACACACCCCTCAGTCACTGTATCACACTCCCCTCAGTCACTGTATCCCATTCCCCACAGTCACTGTATCACACGCCCCTCAGTCACTGTATCCCACTCCCCTCAGTCACTGCATCCCCCTCCCCTCAGTCACTGCATCCCACTCCCCTCAGTCACTGCATCACACTCCCCTCAGTCACTGGATCCCACTCCACTCAGTCACTGGATGCCACTCCCACTCAGTCACTGGATGCCACTCCCCTCAGTCACTGCTTCCCACTCCCCTCAGTCACTGTATCACACTCCCCTCAGTCACTGTATCCCACTCCCCCCAGTCACTGTATCCCATTCCCCATAGTCACTGTATCACACTCCCCTCAGTCACTGTATCACACTCCCCTCAGTCACTGTATCCCACTCCCCTCAGTCACTGCATCCCACTACCCTCAGTCACTGTATCCCACTCCCCTCAGTCACTGCTCCTACTACCCTCAATCACTGCATCCCACTTCTCTATGTCACCACACCCAGTCCACCGAATCACTCTATAACATGCCCTTCATTCACTGCACCTCACTCCCCGCATCTCTACATCCTACACCCCTCAGTTACCACATCCTACTCATCAGTCACTGCATCCCACTTCCCTCAGTCACTGTATCCCACTCCCATCAGTCACTACATCCTACTCCCCTCAGTCTCGTCATCCCACTCCCCTCAGTCACTGTACCCCACTCCCCTCAGTTACCACATCCTACTCATCAGTCACTGCATCCCACTTCCCTCAATTACAGCATCCCACTCCCTTCAGTCACTACATCCCACTCCCCTCAGTCACTGTACCCCACTACCCTCAGTCACTACATCCCACTCCCCTCAGTCACTACATCCTACTCCCCTCAGTCTCGTCATCCCACTCCCCTCAGTCACTGTACCCCACTCCCCTCAGTTACCACATCCTACTCATCAGTCACTGCATCCCACTTCCCTCAATTGCAGCATCCCACTCCCTTCAGTCACTACATCCCACTCCCCTCAGTCACTGTATCCCACTCCCTTCAGTCACTACATCCCACTCCCCTCAGTCACTGTATCCCACTCCCTTCAGTCACTACATCCCACTCCCCTCAGTCACTGTACCCCACTCCCCTCAGTCACTACATCCCACTACCCTCAGTCACTGTACCCCACTCCCTTCAGTCACTACATCCCACTACCCTCAGTCACTGTATCCCACTCCCTTCAGTCACTACATCCCACTACCCTCAGTCACTGTATCCCACTCCCTTCAGTCACTACATCCCACTCCCCTCAGTCACTGTACCCCACTCCCCTCAGTCACTACATCCCACTACCCTCAGTCACTGTATCCCACTCCCTTCAGTCACTACATCCCACTCCCCTCAGTCACTGTACCCCACTCCCCTCAGTCACTACATCCCACTACCCTCAGTCACTGTATCCCACTCCCTTCAGTCACTACATCCCACTCCCCTCAGTCACTGTACCCCACTCCCCTCAGTCACTACATCCCACTACCCTCAGTCACTGTATCCCACTCCCATCAGTCACTACATCCTACTCCCCTCAGTCTCGTCATCCCACTCCCCTCAGTCACTGTACCCCACTACCCTCAGTCACTGTATCCCACTCCCATCAGTCACTACATCCTACTCCCCTCAGTCTCGTCATCCCACTCCCCTCAGTCACTGTACCCCACTCCCCTCAGTTACCACATCCTACTCATCAGTCACTGCATCCCACTTCCCTCAATTACAGCATCCCACTCCCTTCAGTCACTACATCCCACTCCCCTCAGTCACTGTATCCCACTCCCTTCAGTCACTACATCCCACTCCCCTCAGTCACTATACCCCACTCCCCTCAGTCACTACATCCCACTACCCTCAGTCACTGTATCCCACTCCCCTCAGTCACTGTATCCCCCTCCCCTCAGTCGCTACATCCCACTCCCCACATTCACTGCATCCCACTCTCCTCAGTCACTACATCTCATTCCCCTCAGTCACTACATCCCACTGCCCTCAGTCGCTGCAGCCCACTCCTGACCGAGCTGCTAGTCTGGGACTGCGGCAGGTGATGACAGAACCAACAAGGGGAGAAAATATACTTGACGTCATCCTCACCAATCTGCCTGCCACATAACCATCTGCTGATGACAGTATTGGTGGGAGTGACCACCGCACAGTCCTTGTGGAGACGAAGTCCCGCCTTCACATTGAGGATACCGTCCATCGTGTTGTGTGGCACTATCACCGTGCTGAATGGGATAGATTCAAACAAGTCTAGCAATGCAACAATGGGCATCCATGAGGTGCTGTGGGAACAACAGCAGCAGCAGAAATGTACTCAACCACAATCTGTAACCTCATGGTCCGGTATATCCCCCACTCTATCATGACCATCAAGCCAGGAGACCAAACGTGGTTCAATGAAGAGTGCATGCAAAGTGCAGCACAAGGCATACCTCAAAATGAGGTGTCAGCCTGGTGAAGCTACAACCCAGGACTATCTGCATGCCAAACAGCAGAAGCAGCATGTGATCGACAGAACTAAGCGATCCGATAACCAACGGATCAGATCTAAGCTCTGCAGTCCTGCGACATCCAGTCGTGAATGGCAGTAGACAATTAAACAACTAACTGGAGGAGGTGGCCCCACAAACATCCCCATCCTCAATGATCAGGGAGCCCAGCACATCAGTGCGAAAGATAAGGCTGAAGCATTTGCAAAATTCTTCAGCCAGAAGTGCCGAGTTGATGAGACATCTCGGCCTTCTCCTGCAGTCCCAAGCATCACAGATGCCAGTCTTCAGCCAATTCGATTCACTCCGCTTGATATCAAGAAATGACTGAAGGCACTGGATACTGCAAAGGCTATGGGCCCTGACAATATCGCGGAAGTACCTGTGCTCCAGAACTTGTTGCATCCTTAGCCAAGCTGTTCCAGTGCAGCTACAACACTGGCATCTACCCTGCAATGTGGAAAACTGCCCAGGCATGTCCTGTACATAAAAAGCAGGACAAGTCAAAGCAGGGCAAGTTCAACCCACCCAATTACCGTCCCATCAGTCTACTCTCTATCATCAGTAAAATGATGGAAGGTGTCATCGACAGTGCTATCAAGTGGTACTTGCTCAGCAATCGCCTGTTCAGTGATGGTCAGTTTGGGTTCCGCCGGGGTCACTCAGCACCTGACCTCATTACAGTGTGGTTCAAACATGGACAAAAGAGTGGAACTCAAGAGGTGAGGTGAGAGTGACTGCCCTTCACATAGAGTCTGTCAGGATCCTGCTGCTGTGTCTGATACTCACCAGAAAACCTGAATCTCCTCAATTGCAGACCTGACAGAATACGACCCAGACATGCCAGCCCTCTCTCCAGACAGTGAGCGTCTGGTTCAGTTCCCTAGAGTTTTAGTGAAGAGTTCACTCTGTTTTACAGATCTTTTATTCACTGTGTCCCTTACAAAAAGGAGGGCAGTGAGTAAACTGTCTCATTTCTATGGGTGACACGGGACATCCCAGAATCACCCATCTGCACCATATACAAACAGCAATCTACCTGTACAATAAACAGCTTCACAGTCAGGTGGAGGCTTCAACTCATAAACAAAATAACTGCTGCAGTTTATGATCTTTATTTCCTGGGTCCAGTGACAGCGATTTCCAGCCTTGTTAAAACAAACTGTCCTCGTTACTTCCCCATTTCCCACACTGGGATGGGAACCTGAAATGAGAGTTTATAAATATTGAAGAAGGTAACCCACGTGAACAGTGCTGGACAGTGAATGAAAATCTGATATTTTTATGACGGAAATTACCCTGTAACCAGCCTGTGGCACGTGTGGAGCAGTGGCTATCTGGGACAACAGTGTCCGGAATCTTCCATCCACCAGAACTGAAACAACAATCACAGAGTCAGTCCCTGAACTGATGGCAAATATTAACTGTTAGAGAGACTGGTAACAGCAGATAGTACCTGAAACTGGGGGAAATCCCTTACTCCTCCCTCATTAACTGATTTACCCAGAATTTGTTCCTTTACATTACCTTTTAAATCTGTACCATCCTTGAGCAAGATTCTGATCACACTTAACCTGATCAGAGCACTCAGTCTCATTACAATCGATGCTCCTCCAGGACTGGTCCAGGACTGTGTGATTTACACACGGGTCAGTGAGTGTGGAGTCTGTGACTGAGTGACAGAAAGATGTTTAATGTTAATATAAAGTACAGTTAATGTTACACAGCGCCTTGTACCCTCCCAAAATACCAATAATCTCAGTTTCACCCTCCGTCCTGGTCAAAACCCCCCAGATTAAAGCTGGAAAATGTCCTCCTTCTCTAAACTGGGTTTCCATCTGTCTCCCAGCTCAGCCTCCCCCTCTAACTCACTGCTCACAGACAGTACTCCCTATTCTGGATTAACCACCAGCTCTCAGGTAGCAGAAAGCAGTAAATATCTCAGCTTCACTTCATCCCAGTAGGAAAGATGTAAAGTGGAGGAGGAGCGAGAACTGCCAGGTGGAGCACAAGCGACCCAGTGTGACTGGTGGGTCCTGGAGAGGGAACGTGTAGTCTCAAAACCAACAACAACCTGCATTTATGTACTGCCTTTGATGTAATAAAATGTCCCAAAGCACTTCATCGGTGTGTTACCATCCCGAACTGACACCGATCCACAGAAGCAGCTGGTCGGGCAGGTGGCCAAATGCTATGTCAAAGAGGTAGGTTTTAAGGAGTGTCTGAAAGGATGAAAGAGAGGTGGAGAGACGGAGAAGTTGAGGGAGAGAATTCCATAGCGTTAAGCCTCGGCAGGTGAAAGCATAGCTGCCAATGGTGGAAGGGATTCGAATCGGGAATATTCAAGAGGCCTGAATTAGAGTAGCGCAGAGATCTCCGAGGGTTGTGGGGCTGGAGATGATTTCATAGGTAGGGAACGGCGAGGTGATAGAAGGATCTGGAAACGATTGTGAGAATATTGAAATCCAGGCCTTGCTGAACCGGGAGCCAGTGCAGGTCAGTGAGCACGGAGATGAAAGGTGAACGGGACTTGGGCAGTATCATACTGGATGACCAAAATGTACAGAAGGTGGAATGTGAGAGATCAGCCAGGAGGTCTTTGGAATAGTCAAGTTAGAATTTTTTTTTTTAGAATATTACAGCGCAGTACAGGCCCTTCGGCCCTCGATGTTGCGCCGAGCTGTGAAACCATCTGACCTACACTATTCCATTTGAATCCATGTGTCTATTCAATGTCCACTTAAATGCCCTAAAAGTTGGCGAATCTACTACTGCTGCAGGCAGGGCATTCCACGCCCTTACTACACTCTGAGTAAAGAAACTACCTCTCACATCTGTCCTATATCTATCACCCCTCAACTTGAAGCTATGTCCCCTCGTGTTTGCCATCACCATCCGAGGAAAAAGACGCTCACTATCCACCCTATCTAACCCTCTGATTATCTTATATGTCTCTATTAAGTCACCTCTCCTCCTCCTTCTCTCCAACGAAAACAACCTCAAGTCCCTCAGCCTTTCCTCGTAAGACCTTCCCTCCATACCAGGCAACATCCTAGTAAATCTCCTCTGCACCCTTTCCATAGATTCCACATCCTTTCTATAATGTGGTGACCAGAACTGTACGCAATACTCCAGGTGCGGTCTCACCAGAGTCTTGTACAGCTGCAGCATGACCTCGTGGCTCCGAAACTCGACCCCCCTACTAATAAAAGCTAACACACCATATGCCTTCTTGACAGCCCTATTAACCTGGTTAGCAACCTTCAGGGATTTATGCACCTGGACACCAAGATCTCTCTGCTCATCTACACTAACAAGAATCTTCCCATTAGCCCAGTACTCTGCATTCCTGTTACTCCTTCCAAAGTGAATCACCTCACACTTTTCCGCATTAAACTCCATTTGCCATCTCTCAGCCCAGCTCTGCAGCCTATCTATGTCTCTCTGTACCCTACAACATCCTTCGGCACTATCCACAACTCCACCGACCTTAGTGTCATCTGCAAATTTACTAACCCACCCTTCTACACCCTCTTCCAGGTCATTTATAAAAATGACAAACAGCAATGGCCCCAAAACAGATCCTTGCGGTACACCACTGGTAACTAAACTCCAGGATGAACATTTACCATCAACCACCACCCTCTGTCTTCTTTCAGCTAGCCAATTTCTGATCCAAAGCTCTAAATCACCTTCAACCCCATACTTCCGTATTTTCTGCAATAGCCTACCGTGGGGAACCTTATCAAACGCCTTACTGAAATCCATATACACCACATCCACTGCTTTACCGTCATCCACCTGTTTGGTCACCTTCTCGAAAAACTCAATAAGGTTTGTGAGGCACGACCTACCCGTCACAAAACCGTGCTGACTATCTCTAATGTACTTATTCTTTTCAAGATGATTATAAATCCTGTCTCTTATAACCTTTTCCAACATTTTACCCACAACCGAAGTGAGGCTCACAGGTCTATAATTACCAGGGCTGTCTCTACTAGAGTTACCAAAGAACTGGTAAAGTGTTTGAGCAGCAGTGAAGCTGCAAGAGCCAAGTCAGGAATACTGTTTCTGATCATCCTTCTCGAATTGTCGGCAGCCTTTGACACAATTCACCACACTATCCATCGCCAACACCACTCCTTCCATGTCCAGTTGGGTGGAACTGCTCTGGCCTATTTCCACTCTACCCAGTCTAGTCTCAGGCAGAGAATCTCCTGCAGTGTCTTCCCTACCCACTCCAGCACTGTTACCTCTAGGGTATCCCGAGGATCTATCTTGTCCCTCTCCAATTTCTCATCAGCTTCCGACTGTGCCCAGCTTCCTTCCCTGTCGCCTCCTCATCACAAGGACATCCAATTACAACCTCCTTAATATCCACCATCACAGATTTTGCCTCAGCCAATCCTCTACCAAAAACCCTCAACTTCTAGAGAATCAAATCTTCTAATCCTCTCCTGGCCAGCCTCCCAGCTTCCACTTTCCAGAAGTCAGGTCTCCTCCAACACACTGCTGTTGCATGTTATCTTGCAGAAAGTTTAAGTCACACATCACCCCTGTGCTCTCTGACCCACATTGGTTCACAGCTGCAAACGCCTTTGATGTACAACTACCATCTTCCTGTTCAAATTCTTTCATGACCTCTCCTCCCTCTCCCACCTCATTTCTGTAATCTTCACCAACTCTCTGTTTCTCTGACCCAAGCCTCCTGTAGAACTTCCCTCCACTCCCTTTCCTCCAGCAGTGTCTGATGTGGCTTCAAGATGTCCAGCCTCCTAAACCTTTCTGCCTCTCCACCTCCACCTGCTCTTTTAAACTAACAGTCAGCCCTCCAATCATCTCCTTCCCTGCCGTGTCAGACATTTCTTCCATCAGATTTCTGTGCAACAGCTTGGGAGATTATTCTATATAACGGTGTGAATAAACACAGCTTGTTCTAGTTGTACTGGGGGTGAACTTTGTCGAGAATGAAAGTTACTCACTCAGGTAACCCAGAATGATCAGCAGAGTCCACATCTTACTGGTGAGATTCTGGAAAGGGAAACACAAGACAAACATTTGAGAGAGCTAAAGGAATCGTGCAATTGGAGGGAATATTAAATAAGGAGTTGAAGAGGAGTTTGTCAGTATATCTGTTCAGAGAGGTGAGCTCCATCTATCTATCTCTCTCTCACTGTGGCTCCTACAGACAGAGGTGAGCTCAACTATATGTTCTTGATAAACCTCAGTAACTTGACTCCAATCCTTCACCCTTTCCACTCTCCAAAACTTTTATGAACAAACCACATGTGTTCCTGACTCTCTCCTCCAGGTCTGTCTCCTGCATTCCTGTAACGAACCTCTTTGAATTTCTGACAAAGGTTATTACTGAGGATGGTGTTGTTTCAGGAAAAGCAGGACACATTCCCCCTGGGTCAACACCTAGCAAATGACAAACTCCTGTGCTTTTTCTAACACTCCTCCCATACCCGACTGCTTACCAGAGTCTCCAAAGTAGATGTCGCTGGGTGGGAGATGTTGTCGGTTCAGTTCCAGCTGCTTGCTCCTCAGTCTCGGGTCCACTCTGCTGTGAACAGTGTCAGTCTCAGTGACAGCTCCAACCCCTATATACACCACGGCGGATTGACCAGTGACTGACCGCAGTGCTGGTTGGCTGAAATATTTACATTCAGTAATAATTAATAATATGACATAATCTATGCAAACGAAGGCCTTTCGGTGAAAGGAGCTGCCATAATAAAGCAAGTTAATATTTCTCCTGGGCCTTTGCTAACCAACTGGACTTTGCTGTTGTAACATAACTTGTCGTCACTTACCCAACAGGAAGGGTGTAGGGAGATTGGAGCCTGGGGCTGGGTCTCTGAAAATTATAGTCAGTATTGTGTCGGTATTTTCCAATTGGCTGTGTATATTTGATCTTTCATAGGCACTGAATGTTAGGGAGAGAATATTCCCAGGAGACATGCCTCTCTTATCAGTCGTGGGTCAGTATTGGGGGGATGATGAGAGGGCCAGAGAAACAAGATGCTCCACAGAGACAAATGACATGACATCCATTTTCTTCCTTGAGGTCGTTGGGGATAAAGTAAATGATTGTGTTTTTCAGAATATAGTCACAGAATGAGAACAATGAAATCCTCACATCAGCGACAGTGATACCATCTCCGAAATAGCACAGATACAGCGTTAGTAACACATACAAACCAGAATGAGGAGGACATAAATTTCTCAGTGAGAGAGTGTTTGAGTATTCAGGACATGGGATATTGTGAGGGGTCCCTGACCAAATGTTAATGTCTCAGTCACTGACTGCTCCACACCTGCTAACATTGGGATAGCAGTGGGCTTTCGGTATAAACTTCAATACAAGAATCACCGAGAATATTGTTTTATGGAAGGAAAAGTGTTGTATGTAAACTTTATCGAGTTACTGGCAGACCATTGTCCATTACTGACTGAATAATAATAAGCGGGTAATTTGTCCCAGATATGAGTGGGATTAGTCTTTGATATGTTTGATTTTGACTGAAAGAATGAGGAGAGATGAAACAATACAATTTGTGAAGAGGTGCAAGAACAGAGAGACCTGGGGGATGCTTGTGCAGGAATATTTAAAGGCGGCAGGGTAGGTTGAGAAAGCGATCAATAAATCAGATTGGCGTCTGGGCTTTGTAAATAGAGAGGTCGAGTACAAAAGTCCGGGAGTCATGTCAAACCTGTATAAACCACCAGTTCGGCCCCTGTTGGAATATTGTGCCCAGTTCAGGGCACCACACTTCAGGAAAGACCTGTAGGCTTTGGAGAGGGTGCAGAAGAGATTTGCTCGAATGGTTCAGTTAGTGAGGAATTTCAGTCAAGTAAAAAGACTGGGCAAGAAAGGGACGTTCTCCTTCGAGCAGAGAAGGTTCAGGGGAGATTCGATAGATCACCAGAGGGCACAGCTTTAATATGATGGGGAAAGGTACCAGAGGTGATATGAGGATAAATGTTTTTTAATGTCATGAGTGGTTTGGATTTGGAGGGCAATGTCTGATAGGGTGGTGGAAATTCAATGGTATTATTCAAACAGGGAATTGACTCAATAATTGAAGGGGAATTAATTGAGGGAATTAAGTGTGAAAGAGTGGGGATTTGGATTAACTGGGTTGATTTTCGAAAGAGATGGCAAAACCTCAATGGGCCGAATGGCCTCCCTCTGTTGTACTATTCTAGGATTTGTTTCTGATGGGGTGGGATTCGTCTGTCCCCACATTTCTCTGTTAGATCATTAGCACATTGGGCAGTGCAGTCAGTCCAGGGCTCTAGATAATATTCCTGTGACAGAATCACAATGTCACTGTCCCCTCAGTAATCACAATCACCTTGCAGCACATTGTTATTCAATGTTACCTGTGCCTGTGAAAAGGGGCGTCTGAATGTGCATCTCAGTCCCAACCAGCCCATGTCCGACGCCTAGTCCTTGATAGTTTCCACAGTTTCCATTCTCTCTGGATTGCTGATTCTGTCAGTGCCCCTGAGTCCATGCCAGGTTGTCAGATATTCATTCAGTCCCACAATCGGCCCATTAACACTTCTGAGCCGGCTTTGATATTTGCATTCCCTGGGACTAACAGATTTGAATGTTGTGCCGTGTGTCACTGATAGGAAAATATCAACCTTTACAAAGCAGGAAGCTGTTGTGTTTGTCAAGGACTGAGAACAATAGACTCTTCACATCATAGGCACAGGTAAGATCAGCTAAAGGGCAAAGGTGCACAACTAACAACATAGTCAAACAAACTGAGGAGGGAGAGAGAGAGAGGGAGTGAGAGTTGGGAGTGTGTGTGTGCATGCATCCAGTCATGTATTATTGAACGTGTGATTAATGAAAGAGTCTAAAATACAAAGGGTTTGGAGGTAATGCCACAGTTGTAGGAGGCTCTGGTTAAACTATGTCCGGAATATTGCACTCAGTCTGGACACCTTACCTCAGCAAGCAGCTGTTGGCCACCGACCAGACACAGCTGAGATTCACCAGAATGATACTGGGGTTGACAGTGAATACATTCCATGATCAGTGAGAGATATCACTCTCTCTGTAACCTCCTCACGTCCAAACAACTCCACCTATCTCTGTAACCTCCTGCAGCTCCTACAGCCCTCCCTATCACAGCAATCTCCTCAAGGTAATACAGCCCTCCCTATCTCTGCTACCTCCGTAAGATAATGCAACCCTTCCGACATCTGTAACCTCCTCCAAACTCCGACAACCTTCCCTGTTTCTGTAACTTCCTCTAGCCCCGAAAACTCTCCCTATCTCCCTAAAATCACCTCCAGCCCCGACAACACTCCCTATCCCTGTAACCTCCTCCAGCCCACTGCAACCTTCCCTATTTCTGTAACTTCCTCTAGCCCCGACAACCATCCCGATCTCTGTAATGACCTCCAGCCCCGAAAACCAACGCTATGTCTGTAACCTCCCCCAGTCTACAACCGTCCCGATCTCTGTAACCTCGTCCATCCCGTACAACCCTCCCTATCTCTGTAACCTCCTCCAGCCTACAATGCTCCCTATCTCTGTAACCTCCACCATCCCCTACAACCCTCCCTATCTCTGTAGCTTCCTCCAGCCCGACAACCATCCCTATCTCTGTCACTTCCTTCAGCACCAACAACCATCCCTATCTCTGTAACCTCTTTCAGCCGCTACAACCCTCCCTATCTCTGTAGCTTCCTCCAGCCCGACAACCATCCCCATCTCTGTAGCCTCCTCCAGACCCTGCCACACTCCCTAACACTGTAACCTCCTCCAGCCCCTACAACCCTCCCTATCTCTGTAGCTTCCTCCAGCCCGACAACTCTCCCTATCTCTGTAACTTCCTTCAGAACCAACAAGCCTCCCTATCTCTGTAACCTCCTTCGGCCCCTACAAGCCCCTTATCTCTGTAACAGCCTCCAGCCCCAACAACGTCCCTATCTCTGTAACCATCTCCAGCCCCTACAAACTTTCCTATCACTGTAACCTCCTCCAGCCCCAACTACCCTCCCTATCACTGTAATCTCCTCCAGCCCAACAAACCTCCCTATCTCTGTAACCTCCTCCAGCCCCTACAACCCTCCCTATCTCTGTAACTGCCTCCAGCCCCAACATCCCTCCCTATCTCTGTAACCTCCTCCAGCCCCTCAACCCTTCCTATCTGTGTAACCTCCTCCAGCCCGACAACCCTCCCTTTCTCTGTAACCTCCTCCAGCCCCAACATCCCTCCCTATCTCTGTAACCTCCTCCAGCCCCTACAACCCTTCCTATCTGTGTAACCTCCTCCTGCCCGACAACCCTCCCTTTCTCTGTAACCTCCTCCAGCCCCAAGAAGCCTCCCTCTCTCTGTAACCTCCTCCAGACCCCTACAACCCTTCCTATCTCTGTAACCTCCTCCCGCCTGTCAACCCTCCCTTTATCTGTAACCTCCTCCAGCCCCAACATTCCTCCCTATCTCTGTAACCTCCTCCAGCCCCGACAACCCTTCGTATCTCTGTAACCTCCTCCGGGCAATACGACAAATGCAACAAAAACCTCAGCACGAAAATCATTAACAAATTCAACAACAACCTCAGCAGGGGAAAACACCAACAATTTGAGAAGCAACGTTGGCAAAAAAAAAGCTCACCAACAAATACAACAACGTCAGGAGGAGAAAGAACATCAACAGAATTCAACAAGTGCTTCAGGAGGAGAAAAGTAATAAATACAACTTCAGCAGGCGAAACACAGCAACAGATGCAACAACATGTCGAACCTGCAAAATCCTCCTTACCAACATTTAGGGGCTTGTGCCAAAGTTGGGAGAGCTGTCAAGCAACAGCCTGACATCGTCATACTCAGGGAATTATGCCTTACAGACAATGTCACACACCTCGTCATCCCCATCCCCGGGTATGTCCTGTCCCACAATCTTCAACTGCTTCATCAATGAACTCCCTTCAATCAAAAGATCAGAAGTGGGGATGTTCACTGATGATTGCACAATGTTCAGCATCATTCGTGACACCTCAGATTCTGATGCAGCCCGTGTTCAGATGTCGCAGGACCTGGACAACATCCACGTTTGAGCTGATAATTGGCAAGAAACATTCGTGTCACATAAGTGCCAGGCAATGACCATCTCAAATAAAAGAGAATCTAACCATCTCCCCTTGACATTCAATGGCATTAACATCGCTGAATCCCCCACTATCAACATCCTAAAGGGTTACCGTTGACCAGAAACTGAACTGGGATAGCCATATAAATATTGTGGCTTCAAGAGCAGGACAGAGGCTGGAAATCCTGTGACAAGCAACTCACCTCCTGATTCCCCAAAGCCTGTCCACCATCTACAAGGTACAAGTCAGGAGTGTGATGGAATACTCTCCACTTGCCTGGATGGGTGCAGCTCCAACAAAACTCAAGAAGCTCGACACCATGCAGGACAAAGCAGTCCGCTTGATTGGCAAACCATCCACAAACTTTCACTCCCTCCACCCATCCACAACTTTCACTCCCTCCACCACCGATGCTCAGTGGCAGCAATGTGTACCATCTACAAGATGCACTGCAGCAATGCACCAAGGCTCCCTCGTCAGCACCTTCCAAACCCTCGACCTCTACCACCTAGAAGGCCAAGGGCAGCAGATCCTTGGGAACACCATCACTTGCAGGTTCCCCTCCAAGTCACACACCATCCTGACTTGGAACTATATCGCCGTTCCTTCACTGTCGCTGGGTCAAAATCCCGGAATTCCCTTCCTAACAGCACTGTGGGTGTACTTACCCCACATGGACTGCAGCAGTTCAAGAAGGCAGCTCACCACCACCTTCTCAAGGGGCGAAAAGGATGGACAATAAATGCTGGCCTCCAGCAGCATCGCCCAAAATCTCAAGAATGAATTCAAAAAGAGAAAATAACCTCAGCAGGGAATATAAACGCAAAAAAATACAACAACAACCACAACATTAAAAAATGCAACAACAAGTTAAGCAGGGAAGGAAACAACAAACTCAACAAAAACCTCAGAAGGGAAAACACCAACCAACACAACAATTACCTCAGCAGGAGAACAACGCCAACAAATTCAACAACAGATCAGCAGGAGATTCAAACACCAACAAATTCAACAACCTCAGTCGGAGAAAAACACCAGCAAATACAGCAACAAATACACCAACAACTTCAGCAGCAGAATGATACCAACAAATTCAACAGCAACGAGTGGAAGCCAATGGTAGAGAAAGGGGCGTGTGTTTCCCATCAGGGAGGGAGGTGTTGTGCAAACTTGAATCACTTCCTTGAGTTTTCATGTGGCTGCACACAAGACTCAACTCTCTTCTTTCCACTGATTTCCCAATTGCAGGATCAGCTTCCAGTGGAAGATGTATCTGTTACTGAGTCTCATGGTCTTATTTCAAAGTAAGGGATCTTTCTCACCACCACCCCACACCCCCATTGTTTGTGCTAACAGCTCTCTTTCTTATTGTCTTTCTCTCTATCTTTCTCTCCTTCCTTCATTCCTCACATTCCAGATTGTCCCTGTTCACTGATCTTCTTCTCTCCCTGTCTCTTCCCCCAGGCACGATCTCAGCGAGGGTCCGTCAGCTTCCACCGCCATCTCCAGACTTCCTAGGGAGGGAGTAGGACTGGAGTGTCGTGTGGAGGGTGAGGGTAACGGTTCCATGTTCTGGTACAGACAGGACAGGCGAAGGAGCCGCGGCTGATGTTTTACTCCTGGGATAATGGGGTTGTCTTCTGAGGAATGGTTGAACAGGTTGGGCCTGTACTCATTGGGATTCAGAAGAATGAGAGGTGATCTTATTGAAATATACAAAATACATAAAGGGATAGACAGGTTCGATGCAGGTAAGATGTCTCCTTTGGTTCGGGAGTCTAGAACCAGGGGACACAATTTCAAAATAAGGGGGAAGCCACTTAGGACGGAGATGAGGAGAAATGTCTTTACTCAGAGGGTTGTGAATCTTTGGAATTCTCTACCCCAGAGGGCTGTGGAAGCTCAGTCATTGAGTATGTCTAAAGCAGAGATTGACAGATTTCTAAATACCAATGACATAAAGGGATATGAGGATAGTCTGGGGAAAAGGCATTGAAATGGATGATCAGCCATGATAGTATTGGATGGTGGAGCAGGCTCGATGGGCTGAATGGCCTACTCCTGTTCCTATGTTCCCAAGCTGCTGAAATACTTTCTCCAAAACTACCCCATCAGTTCCCCTTAATATCTCAACAACTTTGAACAAATCACCTTGATCCTCCTAACTTTCAGGGAATAAATCCCCAGTTTGTGTAATATCACCTCGTAATTTATCCCTTTGAGTCCAGTTATCATTCTGGTAAATCTACACTGCACTCAAATGGACATGGACCCCCCAAGTCTCTTTGGACCACCAGTGTTTCTTGTTTTTCAGCATTTGTAAAGTACTCTGCTCTAGTATTTTTTACCGACATTGAAATCTATCTACCACAGTTTTGCCCATTTATTTAAGATATTATTATCTCTTTGTAATTTGATGCTTCCAGCTACACTGCTTACAACGCTGCCTATTTTTGTGTCATTGGTGTCATTCTACCCCATCATCTTAAATCGTTCATGAATGCAGCAAAATTGAGACACACACGGGCTTTGCACTAGTAGACAGGAGTGAATCATTCCATCCGAGAGGTTTTTTAATTCCAGATTGATGTTTCTTTTTGAAAAAACAGAATTCAAATTCACAACAGCCCAGTGTGGGATTTGAACTCCTGCTTTTTCAATCATCAGTTCAGGCCTTCAAATTAAAACACATAAAAAGCGATTCATTTTCCTACTGCTGTTGTCTGACTGTCTCAGGTTTTGTATATTGTTCCCTTCTCCTCTTCTTCCATGTGTCTGAATTCTTTGAAGTTTGTCAGACATTGGTAAACTACTTCATGTGGTGTTCTGTAAATACCTTCAATTCTGTGGATCTGTAAGGGAAACTATTCAAATTCTCACCTTATTGCATCAACCAAAACCTGCTGGTCCATTCAAACACCCCTATTTCCTGTCTCTGCAAAGATAGCTCAAACGTCCACAATGCAGGAATGTCTGAATGGAAACAGCTTTTGACACATTTCCCAACACGTTTGTTAACACTTTTCGGGATGAAGCTAGATTCAACTTACAGATTGCAAGCCCCAAATTGAATCTTTAAGATATAAAAAGTGACACAAGTGAAATCCCAGATCTCTTTGTCCCTGCACCCATTTTAACATGATACCATTTAGTTTATATCGCTTCTTCTCAGCCTTCCTTCCAAAATGCATCATTTTACATTTCTCAGCATTGAAGTTAACCTGCCATGAGTCTCACCATTTCACCAGACTGCCTCTATCCAACTGAAGTCTACTACTATTCCCTTCCCTGTTTGTTCCATTGCAGATGGCACAATGTTGAAGTTATGCCCTGTAAACCCAAGTCCAAGTCATTAATATATATCAAAACGATCAGTTGTCCTAATCCAAACCACTGGGGAATACCCCTGCACCATAATGTACACTGTATACAGTGAGTACAAAAGCAGGGAGGTTATGCTGAACATTTATAAAGCTCTGGTTAGGCCCCAATTGGAGAATTGTGTCCAGTTCTGGTCACCACACTTTAGGAAGGAGGGGATAGTCCTTGAGAGGTTGCAGAGGAGATTTAGCAGAATGGTTACTGGGATGAGGGATTTTAGCGACAAAGTTAGGTTGGAAAAGCTGGGTTTGGTCTCCATAGAGCAAAGGAGATTGTGGGAAGAGTGAATAGAAGTGCATAAGATTATTTCAGGGATAGATTCGGACGTCCAGTCTGAACCAACCATTCACCACTACTCTCTGTGTTCTGTCCCTTATCCAATGTTGTATACACTCTGTCCCTCTACAGAACACTCCAGAAGCTCGACACCATCCAGGACAAAGCAGCCCACTTGATTGGCACCCCATGCACCACTTCAAACATTGATCAGATCACCCCTTAACCTTCTAAATTGCAGGGATACAGAGTAAAGCTCCATCTACACTGTCCCATCAAATGCTGCCAAGCTATTAGTTAGCTATTGAGTCAATCTCTGCCTTCTCTGTTCTATCAAACACTCCCAGGGCAGGTACAGTGTGGGGTTAGATACAGAGTAAAGCTATATATGCCTCTCCTTCTCCTCCTCCATCCAGATGGAGAGAGTAACAGTGCGAAAGACAGGGATGGGTATAGAGATAGAAAAGAACAAAGAGAGAGGGAAGGATAGCACTGGGGAGAGATTACCAGAGAGAAAGAGGAAGAGATTGGGAAGGACAGTGTCGGTCAGTGTTTCCGCAAAACTGTGTGCAGCATCGTTGAAGGTATGAAACGGCTAGAGATTGGGATTGAGAGGGTACAGAGGGAGATCGAGATAGAGAGAGAAGAGGAGAGAGATAAACATGGACAGATTAGCAGAGAGGGGAACTAGTGATTGAGTGAGTAAGAGAGAGGGGAAGACAGAGATGGAGAGAGATTACCAGTAAGAGTAGCTCTCCACTTCTCTCTCCATGCCTATCTCTCCCTTTCTCACTGGTACCCTCTCTCCATCTGTATTTATCCCTCTCTCCTGATGTTTCTCACTCTAAGCCTATTTCTTGTACATCTGTGTACACAGGATTACATCAAACTATGAATATATTTGACATTTGCCCTTTCGATCTAGCCTAACAACGTGACTGTTCTCCAACATTGTCTCTTTGTCTGTGAACCCTGGGGGGCCTTGAAGTGAATGTTCACTGATTCCTGAGGCTGACAGGACAGGTGGGTAAGCTGGTTAGGAAGGGATAAGGGAGGCTTTCATTTCCCGAGCAGCGGTAACAATCTCTCAGTGTCGATCCTATCCAGTCCCTTTAGAATCTGATATGTTTCAATAGGATCACCTCTCATTCTTCTAAACTCCAGAGAATACAGGTCCAATTTACTCAGCCTCTCATCAGAGGACAAAGGCAGAGAAACTAAACAAATACTTTGTGTCTTTCTACATGTTCTCAGTCATGCTCTGCCATCTTCCTCCAATCATTAAACACTGCAGTTTATGGATATTTCACTGTTTGCTGTAGAGCTGATGAATTTGTTTGATTGGCAGTGATAATATTTTTGGACCATTGTATCGAGTCCAATGGGTTGCAACCAGGATTACTGGGTGACTTCTCTCTGCAACTTTTAATCTTTAATAAAGCTTATCTGGGCCTTAACCTGCAATCTGTTTTTTATATGTCTGACTCCACTCATTCACCCGGGAATAAAGTTACTTTTGTCTGGTTGTGCACCCAATTAAATGACTGATTAACACGGCGAGTCTTTCTATACTATGAACGTGTGCTGATCTCTCTCTCTCTCTCACGCACACACACACTATCTGCCTCTCTCTCTGCCCACATCTATCCCGGAATTCCCCTCTCTCTCTGACGGACACTCATTCATTTTTCGCTCTTTCTGTACACCCTGTGTCTACTCGTTTCCTCTGATTTCTCATTTTCCTTCCCACTCTCTCTCTCTCTTTCACTCTGTTACTCTTTCCTCACCTTTATCTCTCCATTTGTCTGTTTCCTCACTCTCAAACTCTACCAGTCCCTCACTCTCCACCTTCCTTTCTCTTTGATCGCTCTTTACATCTCTCTATCACTCTCTCTCCATCTCTATCCAATTGAGGAAATTCTCCCTCCATTTCTCACCATCTCTTGCTCTCTCACTCTCTCCCCATCACCTATTTTCTCTCAGTCTCTCCATCTCTCTATTATTCTTTCAAGCTCATTTCTCTCTCTCTCTCCCCCATCACTCTCTCTTTTCTATTTCCCTCTCTGTCACTTGCTCTCTCAGTCTCTTGCTCTGTCTGTCCACGTTGGGTCCCTTTAAGAGTTTGGGACAGTTCTGGCGGTGCAGTTTGGTGCTGGCCCCTCCCCCCACATGCGTGCTCACATGTCGCCGAAACCGCGGTTGCGCGGAAGCTGGAGGCAGCTTTTGACCCCTTTGACCTCCAAACATGTGGGGCGCTGCAGCCAATCAGATACTATGTCCCCCCGTGAACGATTTCCTGTCCCTCCAACAGCTTGTGCCATTGCCCAATTTATCGGTGTGTTTTCCCCTTCTGCTGATGTTGAATTTGTTTGTGATTATCAGCTACTGAAGTTGTTGTATTTGTTAGATTTTTTTTGTCCTCACAAAGCTGTTCTTTTCCGGTTGAAATTGTTGAATTTGTTGGTATTTTATCCTGTTGAGGTTGTTTTTGTATTTGTTGGGGTGTTTCTCTGGCTGACGTCGTTGCTGTTGAATTTGTTTGTGTTTTTCTGCCGAAATTACTTTTGAATTTGTTGGTGCTTTTCGCTTGCTGAACTTGTTGTTGAAGTTAACTGTTTTTGCTTCTGCCAAGGGTGGTGTTGTATCTGTTGGTGTTTTTCTCTTGAAGTTGTTGCTGTATCTGTCGGTGTTTTTCACTCGATGTTGCTCGATTTCTTGGTGCTTTTCTCCACCTGCAGTTGTTTTTGAATTTGCTGTGTTTCTCCTGCTGACCGTGTTTTGGAACTTGTCGGTGTTTTTCTCCTCTTGAAATTGATGCTGCAATTGTTGGTGTTTCTGCCCTGTTGAGGAGGTTTTTGTATTTGTTGGTGTTTTTCTCCTGTTGAGATTGTTGTTGAGTTTGTTGGTTTCTCTGCTGCTGAGGTTGTTGTTCTTTGTTGTTGTTTCCCTCCTGTTGAGGTTGTTGTAGAATTTGTTGGTGCTCGTTCTCTGTTCAAGTTGTTGTTGCATTTGTTAGTGTTTCTCTCCTGGTGAGGTTGTTGTTGAATTTGTTGGTGCTCTTTCCCTGTTCAAGATGCTGTTGAATTTCTTGGTGTTTCTCTCCTGTTGAGGTTGTTGTTGAATTTGTTGCTGCTCGTTCCCTGTTCGACTTGTTGTGGCATTTGTTTATTTCCCTCCTGAAGTTATTGCTGTATTTGTTCGTGTATTTTTGCTCCTGAAGTTATTGTATTTGTTGTTCTTTTTCCCCCTCCTGAAATTACTGTTGAATTCCCCTGTTCCTCCTAAACATGTTACACTCACCACCCCTCATGACTCAGCTTACACTAAAACTGTATCTCTGAGTGAAATCTCTCGAATGTACATGTATTAATTGCTTCCAGCATCTCCCTGGAAGCCTGTTCCATGGAGTGACCTCCCGCTCGCTGAAATAACCTTTCTGCAGATTTGTTTCCAGGTCAAATAATTAAAATGAAGTAACTACTACAACAAAGAATATTGTCCTTTTTCCATCAAGGAGGCTGGAATAGAAAGCGCTTGATGTTGTGTTACTGTTGTATGAAGCTCTGATTCGACCCCATCTGGAGGAATTCTGTTCAGTTCTGTGCACCTGCACCGCAGCTCAGGAAGGATATCTCAGCCTTGGAGGCAGTGACATCGGGTTTAAAAGGGTTAAATTAGCTTCACAGTTTGTATGGTCATGTGTCATATTCCCTTGAGTATAGGAATTTAAAGGGTGATGTCATTGAGGTAGTCGTTTGGAAGTACAGAACTTGAGTATTGCCGAAAATAGCGACATGTTGTCAAAGCTCTTCATCTTGCACTCACCAGGACAATCCGCAAGAATGCCAATTTTAAATTTTTTGTCAGTGTAATTCTTAGCATATGATTATTTAGCAAATGTTGTCCATTTGCAGAATCACATCTCATGTTGGAAACTGTGTATTTAGTTTTGCAAGCATGGGCTGGTGAGATACGGCCCGTACCTTGCCTGTTGCAAACAGTGGAAGGGATATGTGGGGATTATCCTATAAGCAGAGGTTGAGAAGTCTGCTCTGTGTATGAACAGTGAGGGGGTTCAGTGACAGAGCCATTCCTGATATCAGCAATTAACTCAACAGGAGTTGAACTGATATCATTGCGTGTTTGTTGGCCCCTCGAGCCTGCTCAGCCATTCTATAAGATCATGGCTGATCTGATTGTAGCTTTAACTCCACTTTCCTGTCTTCCCCCTATAACCCTGACTCCCTTGTAGATCAAAAATCTGTCCAACTCAAGCTTGAATATATTCAATGGCCCAGCCTCCGATGCTCTCCGGGGAACCGAGTTCCACAGACTCAACCTTTGAGTTGAGTCGATTTGGCCAAACTCTTCAACCTTTCCTCATAACAATCATAGAATTGTGATAATGCAGAAGGAGGCCATTCAGCCCATCATGTCCACTGGCTCTCTGAAAGAGCAACTTCTTCAGGTCCATTCCCCCGGCTTCCTCCTTTCACCATGCACATTCTTCCTTTTCATATAACTGTCTAATTCCCTTTTGAATGCTTCAATTGAACCTGCCTCCACCACGTTCTCAGGTAGCGCATTCCAGACTCGCTGTGTGCAAAGTCTTTCCTCATGTCACTTTTGCTTCTCTTACCAAATATTGTAAATCTGTGTCCTCTCGTTTAATATTTATTAGAGATACAGCATTGAAACAGACCCTTCGGCCCACCCAGTCATGCCGAACTTCTTCTTTGGCCTCCTTGTCTCGAAGACAATGGGTAAGCGCCTGAAGGTGGTCAGTGGTTTGTGGAACAGCGCCTGGAGTGGCTATAAAGGCCAATTCTAGAGTAACAGACTCTTCCACAGGTGCTACATATAAAATTGGTTGTCGGGGCTGTTACACAGTTGGCTCTCTCCTTGCGCTTCTGTCTTTTTTCCTGCCAACTGCTAAGTCTCTCCAACTCGCCACTCTTCAGACCCACCTTTATGGTTGTCTGCCAGCTCTGGCGATCGCTGGCAACTGACTCCCACGACTTGTGATCAATGTCACAGGACTTCATGTCGCATTTGCAGACGTCTTTAAAGTGGAGACATGGACATCTGGTGGGTCTGATACCAGTGACGAGCTCGCTGTACAATGTGTCCTTGGGGATCCTGCCATCTTCCATGCGGCTCACATGGCCAAGCCATCTGATGCTCCGCTGGCTTATATGCTGGGGATGTTGGTCGTCTCGAGAACGTCTGTGTTGGAGATACGGTCCTGATGCCAAGCATTCTCCGGAGGCAGTGAAGATGGAACGAATTGAGGCGTCGCTCTTGGCTGACATACGTTGTCCAGGCCTTGCTGCCATGCAGGAAGGTACTGAGGACACAGGCATGATACACTTGGACTTTTGTGTTCTGTGTCAGTGCGCCATTTTCCCACACCCTCTTGGCCAGTCTGGGCATAGCAGCGGAAGCCTTTCCCATGCGCTTGTTGATTTCTGCATCGAGAGACAGGTTAATGGTGATAGTTGAGCCTAGGTCGGTGAACTCTTGAAGCACTTCCAAAGCGTGGTCGCCGATATTGATGGATGGAACATTTCTGACATCCTGTCCCATGATGCTCGTTTTCTTGAGGATGATGGTGAGGTCAAATTCGTTGCAGGCAGCCGCAATCCTGTCGATGTGTCTCTGCAGACACTCTTCAGTGTGAGATGTTAATGCTGCATCGTCAGCAAAGAGGAGTTCCCTGATGAGGACTTTCCGTACTTTGGTCTTCGGTCTTAGACGGGCAAGGTTGAACAACCTGCCCCCTGATCTTGTGTGGAGGAAAGTTCCTTCTTCTGAAGACTTGAACGCATGTGTGAGCAGCAGGGAGAAGAAGATCCCAAACAGTGTAGGTGCGAGAACACAGCCCTGTTTCACGCCACTCAGGATAGGAAAGGGGTCTGATGAGGCGCCGCTGTGCTGAATTGTGCCTTTCATATTGTCATGGAATGAGGTGATGATACTTAGTAGCTTTGGTGGACATCCAAACTTTTCTAGTAGTCTGAAGAGACCACGTCTGCTGACGAGGTCAAAGGCTTTGGTGAGATCAATGAAAGAAATGTAGAGGGACATCTGTTGTTCACAGCATTTCTCCTGTAGCTGGCGAAGGGAGAACAGCATGTCAATAGTAGATCTCTCTGCTCGAAAGCCTCACTGTGCCTCAGGGTAGACATGCTCAGCCAGCTTCTGGAGCATGTTTAATTCGACTCGAGCGAAGACTTTCCCTGCTATGCTGAGCAGAGAGATTCCACGGTAGTTGTTGCAGTCACCGTGGTCACCCTTGTTCATATAGAGGGTGATGATATTGGCATCGCGCATGTCCTGTGGTACTGCTCCCTCATCCCAGCACAGGCAAAGCACTTCGTTCAGTGCTGACAGTATAGCAGGCTTGGCACTCTTGACTATTTCAGGGGTAATGCTATCCTTTCCCAGGGGCTTTTCCACTGGCTAGAGAATCAATGGCATCACCAAGTTCCAATTTTGTTAGCTGTACGTCCAGCTCATCCATGACTGGCAGAGACTGGGCTGCATTGAGGGTGGTATCAGTGACAACATTTTCCCTGGAGTACAGTTCTAGGTAGTGTTCCACCCAGCGGTCCATTTGCTTGCGTTGGTCAGTAATTGTGTCCCCTGATTCAGATTTGAGAGGGGCGATCTTCTTGATGGTTGGCCCAAAAGTTCTCTTCATGCCATCATACATTCCTCTGATATTTCCAGTGTCCGAGCCCAGCTGAATATGACTGCATAGGGGCTGCCAGTAGTCATATGCACAGCGCTTCTGGCTGCTTTAAGTGCTGCGGATGTTAACTCGCTGGGGGCTTTCGTGTAGTTCAGCAGTGTAATGCACTTAGTGGCTATGATCGGTTCCAGATCTTCAATGTGAGATTGAAACCAGTCTGCATTCCGCTTCACACATTTGCCATAGGTGGTCATTGCTGAGTCATAGATGGCGTCTCTGATGTGGGCCCATTTGGTCTCTGCATCCCCTGTGGGAGTGTTTTGAAGGGCTTTTTCAGGTGAATTTAGAAACTTATGTAACCGCTGTGGATGAGAAATTCTGCCAGTGTGATGCGCGGGCAGCCCTTCTGCTTGGAGTGATGCAGCTTCTTTGGTTTGAGTCCAACCTTGCTGCACACCAGGGGCTGGTCGGTGTCGCAGTCCATGACAACCACCCATGAAGACTAACCCTGCATATTCCCTATCACCGACCTACACTCGGGGCAATTTCCAATGGCCAATTTACCTATCAACCTGCAAGTCATTGCTGTGGGAGGAAACCAGAGCAGCCAGCAGAAACCCACACGGTCACAGGGAGAACTTGCAAACTCCGCACAGGCAGTACCCAGAATCGAACCCGGGTCGCTGGAGCTGTGAGGCTGCAGTGCTAACCACTACATCACTGTGCACCCTGTTCTTGATCCTTTCACGAGTGGGAACAGTTTCTCTCTATCTACTCTGTCCAGACCCCTCATGATTTTGAATATCTCTCTCAAATCACCTCTCTGCCTTCTCTTCTCCAAGGAAAACAGCCCTAACTTCTCGAATCTATCTTCATAACTGAAATTCCTCATCCCTGGAACCATTCTTGTGAATCTCGTCTGTACTCTCTCCAATGCCCTCACATCTTTTCTCAAGTGCAGCACCCAAAACTGGAGGCAATACTCCAGTTGAGGACGAACTAGTGCCTTGCACAAGTTCAAAATAACTTCGTTGCTCTTTTAATCTGTGCCACTATTAATAAAACCCAGGATACTGTATACTTTATGAACCACTCTGTCAACCTGTCCTGCCACCTTCAATGACTTATGCACAAATGCATCCAGGTCTCTCTGCTCCTGCACCCTCTTTAGAATCGTAACCTCTATTCTATATTGTCTCTCCATGGTCTTCCTCCCAAAATTAGTCACTTCACATTTCCCCACATTGAACCTCATCTGTCACTTGTCCGCCCATTCCACCAATTTGTCGATGTCCTTTTGAAGTTCTACACTATCCTCCTGACAGTTCACAATGCTTCCAGGTTTCGTATCATTTGCAAATTTTGAAGTTGTGCCCTGTACACCGAGGTCTAGGACATTAATATATATCAGGAAATGCCAGGGTCCCACCACCGATCCCTGGGGAACTCCACCACAAACCTTCTTCCAGCCCGAAAACATCCATTAATCACTATTCTCAGTTTCCTGTCACTCAGCCAGTTTTATATGCATGTTGTTACCATCCCTTTTATTCAATGAACTACATGTTTGCTCACAAGTCTGTTGTGTGGAACTGTATCAAATGTCTTTTGAAGGGCCAGGTTCATCACGTCAACAGCAAGCTCGAATGGGCCGAATGGTCCACTCCTGTTGCCAGGATTTCTCATTTTCCTCTGTGAGTCCTCAAGTGAGCTGGAATATCCAGGGTGGAAGCACTGACCAGAATAGAATGGAGCAGCATGAGGTTTGGGGAATGCTGGGCAGATCCACTACGTACAGTCACATCCCTTCTGATCCCAGCCCTCAGCAATCATTTAACAGTGCGTGTTCCCTCCCAGAACAAGAAAACACTGGATTTCCATGATCAGATGGGAAAGCCATTCCAGCAACATCAATAATCTTCTTGAGACGGTCAGGTTCAATATTCATAGATATATTGAGCAGACAGAGAATGCAATAAAACTTTAAACACACGGTTTACAATCAGATTTGCAATCACACTGGGTGTTCAGGGAGTCAAACACGTTAAAAGCCCTTTCCAAGCTGCAGCTCTCCTTGTCTGAATGTCCATCAATGGAAGATACGCAGCCATATTCACTTATTGCAGACGTTTTACATCGTTACACTCGAGAGTTGTGACCAATGAGTCATTTCACAACAGTGCAACTGACTGATCAGGATGTTAATATTGGGAAATTGGAGAGTAGCAGGGAGTCACTGAATGACAATCATTTCAGGGGGATGGGTGAACAAGGTTCTGAGTGAGTTAAGACACAGCAAATGATTGCATGAGTATAAGATCAGGAAGTGTGAAAGATGTGAGCTTGGCCAGGAGAGCATTGGAATAGTCCAGGCTCGAGGTAACAGAGACACGGATTAGGGTTTCAGCAGCAGATGAGCTGAGGCAGTGTCGGAGTAGAGAGATGGTATGGAGGTGGAAATGGACAGTCTTGGTGATAGTGCGGATATGTAGTCGGAAACTCATCTCGGGGTCAAACACAACAACAAAGGCTGAAAACTGTCTTGATCAGTTTCAGACAGGTACCAGAGATGGTGTCGGTGGTCCAAGAATGACATTTGTGTCGGGGACCACAGACAATGGCTTCAGTCTTCCCAATATTTGGTCGGAGAAAATATCTGCTATCCAGTATGGGATGTTAGACAAGCAGTGTGACAGAGCAGAGACAATGGAGGGATTCACAGAGATGTTAGTGAGATAGAGTGTTGTCAGCATTCGTTTCCTGAGCTCACTATAACTCCGTCCTTTGTTATTAAACATTTGACACTTGTCACACATAAATGCTATTGTACCAAATGAAAGCTTTCCTTTTAAATATATTTTGATTCTCAAAAGTTCAGCATCAACCGATGCCCCATTCTTCATGAACTCTCAATTTAAAAGATGTTATCTACCCAGAGGTTCTCCTTGGACAAGGACTAACTGTTTTCCTTGCCCCTGCTCTCAGTGCTGACAGCTCCATGAAGCTTTGGGACCTCTACTCAATGGTAGATCTTTAAAGAAACTCCCTCATTAAACCTGAGACCACTTCATCCTGATAGTGGCCAGAGCTGTCAGGTTCGTCTGGGTTCAGCTGACCAGTGGTCACTGTATACAAATGGGATCGTACTTCTCTATTTAACAAAGCAATAGCTTAAAGCTCCCACACCCCTGCAGTATAAAGACACACCAATTACAGTATAACATTAGCATACTTCTAGTCGGAGATTAACCCTTTGCTGACAATTTCCTTGAGTTAAACAAGGTGAAGATAAGATGGTACAGTGATTGAGTGAGGTTGTAAAACACACAGAGACTGGATCACACGTGTCGGGTGCTTGTTGACATGTCCAAACACCTTCACACTTCCACAGGCTCACTAGCCGAGCACTGAACGTCTTCTGGATCCAATTCGAGCTTCGTGTGTGGACACTGATCCTGGAACATGTGCTTCATCTGCATCGCAGAGAGGAGAAACAATGAGTATTACTGCAAGGGGAGGAGTGAATAGAAAGAGACAGAGAGGATACAGACAGAGATCGGGAGAGAGGGTGGGGACAAGACAGTGAGAGACAGGGTGAGGCAAAGATACTCAGATAGAGGGAGAGATGGAGAGGGAGGGTGGGAGAGCTACAGGGATTGAGACAGAGGTAGAGAAACAGAGGGCGTGAGAGCGAGAGGTCGTCAGAGATGCAGTGAGGGAGAGACAGACACAGACAGAAAGAAAGACAAAGAAAGAGAAATACAGAGTGGGTGAGCGAGGCAGAGAAAGAGACAGAGATAGAAAGGACATAAAGAGAGAATGGGGAGAGTGAGAGGGAAGATCAGAGAGAGGTTACCGTACAACGAGGAGGCCATTCATCCCCTCGAATCTGTTACACAGGAACAGGAGGAGGCCATTCAGCCCCTCTTTCGAGTTCTTACACAGGAACAGGAGAAGGCCATTCAGCCCCCTCACCCGCTCTCGAGCCTTTCACACAGGCTCAGGAGGAAGCCCATTCAACCCCTCACAAGCCTGATCTGGGGGACCAGAAGATAAGCAGAGGGAAATTAGAGCTGTTTAAATAATGACCTGGAGTTCCCATTCAGTGAATACAGACAGTGAGAGGGAGGATCTGTTGTCTCCCGTGTTTCTCCTCAGTACAGTGCAGTCTCTTACCCTCTCCACAACGATTCTCTTTGCAGTTTCATCATCCAGATCAGTCATTGAAGTGATCTTCACATTAATCCTCTTGTATTTGGTATCTAAACACAACAGTCACAACATCAACAGGTTAAATACACCCAGAGTTTAGCACAGGGCACGGGACGTATTTCGAATGATCTCGCCTCTCTAATTTAAACTCTCTTTCCTCCAGTTTGTCATCCACTCGTTTGTTCATCTGTCTCTGTTATTCTCTCTATCTCAACTCGTCTTGTCTCTAATCTGCCCTCCCTGTGTTATCATCCTCTATCCTGCACTCTCTTCTCCGTTGCCTCTTGTTCCATCTCCCCAGATCATTTGCATTCCGTGTTTACTCCGGTCTCACTGCCCTTTTCTCTGTCTCTGTCTCTCACTCTCACTCTCTCTCTCTCTCTCTGATGCTCTCTGTCCCTCTGACAAAGACAAAGACAGAGAGACAGACAAAGAGCATCTGTGAGAGAGACAGAGAGAGAAAGTGAGAGTCAGAGAGACAGACAGGGAGACAGAACATCAGAGAGAGTGGGAGACAGAGTGAGGTGAAAGAGGGAGCTGGAGAATCTGAGAGCCACATAGGAGAGAGGCGGTTACAGAAATGAAATATATTTATATATGCGTGTGAAAGGCAGATAAAGGAGAAAAAGAGAGACAGAGATAAAACTGAGAGTTACAGAGAGAGGGATGTGAGATAGAAGCTCAAAGATATTTCTGAAGGAATTTCTGAACGTTTACGTTTCTTTGTTTCCCAATGATTCCACTCATACTGAACACAAGTGACTGCAACTCTTGTCTGACAGCACAGACAAGGCAGAGAGAGAGATTGAGAACGATGGGTTTCCCTACACAGAACGATCACACAGCTGTTTGGAGGCCCTCGGTCCTGATATATTTGTGCCAGACTGAGACAGGAGGAGGGATTTAATATTCCTGAAATGTGGAGGATCTGAAACGTTCCCACCGTCATCAGAAACAGGCTGGGAGTCGGGAGGTTCCTCGGGAGTAGACGGAATCCCCGAGTCTGAGAGGGTCAAATAAAGACAAGAGGAATTTCACTGGGATTCAGAACGCTGGATGAGTGGACAGAAGTGTTTTAACACAGAACCTCCTCTCGTATGTAATCTAACTCCCTCGCCACACTGAATCAATGTATACCAGCCTTTACTGAGGGGAGACACAAGATATCATCGGCTGCAGAATCAGTTACTACTCCGACAAGAAACAAAAACTAACAGAGAAAACTTAGGAGATTATCAAAGTGATCAGCGAAACGACAGGGGGAAAGTGGAGTCAGAGAACAACAGAGAGCAGGAATGAGAGAAAAGGAGGGTAGGCGACAGGAGTGAGACAGAAAAGAGTGAGGGAGATCTGGAATGAGTGAGAACAAGAGAGAGAAAAGAAAACAGCACTGTAATGTTCCCCTTAATCAATACTGATACCCCTCCTCCTTTCCTTCCTCCCCTCCCTTTCCTGAACACCTTGTCGTCAGGAATATTCACTACCCAGTCCTGCCCATCTTCGAGCCAGGACCCTGTAATTGCCACAACATCATATTTCCACGTGGCTATCTGCGCCTGAAGCTCAACAACCTTATTTACCACTGTCCGTGCATCCATATACACACACATTAAACTGAATTGACAGCTTATCTCCTTTCCTCTTCCACTGCCCCCGTCTAATACGATACTCTTATCGACTCCAGTGTTATCTGTCCCTCCTAATTCTCTGTGCATCTGTGCTTTGCTCTCTAATATTGCTCAGACCACTGTTTTTCCTGATGTATATTAATGACAAAGACTGGGGCGTACAGGGCACACTTTCAAAATCTGCAGATGACAAAAAACCTGGAAGTATTGTGAACTGTGAGGAGGACAGTGATAGATGTCAGGAGGTCATAGACAGGCTGGTGGGATGGGCAGACACTGGCAAATGAAATTTATCACAGAGAATTGTGAAGTGATTCATTTTGGTCGGACGAACGAGAGGCAATATAAAATAAAGGCTACAATTCTAAAGGAGGTGCAGGGGCAGAGGGACCTGGGGGGACATGTGCACAAATCATTGAAGGTGGCAAGACAGGTCGAGAGAGCGGTCAATACTTAGGAAGGATGTTAAGGTATTTGAGAGGGTGCAGAGAAGATTTACCAGAATGGTTCCCGGGATGAGGGACGTCAGTGACATGAATAGATCGGAGAAGCTGGGGCTGTTCTCCCTGGAGACGAGAAGATTAAGAGGAGATTTGATCAAGATGTTCATAATCAAGAGGGAACTGGACAGAGTAGTCAGGGAAAAACTGTTCCTCTTGGTGGGAGGATCCAGAACTAGAGAGCAACGGTTTTAGGTGAGTGGTAAAAGTCACAACAGAGGCAGGGAAACCTTTTCACACAGTGAGTGGTTAGGATCTGAAATGCACTGCATGAGAGTGTGCTGGAGGCAGGTTTAATTGAGGCTTTCAAAAGGGAATTGGATAATTGTCATGGCAGAAAATATCTGCAGGGCGACAGGAAAATGGTAGGAGTGGGAGTAGGTGAGTTGCACTGCCAGAGAGCTGGCACGGTGAAGATGGGCTGAACAGAAACTTTCTGTGCCGTAACCAGTCTTTGATTCCATGATTCTGCGATGATAACCCCACAAAGCAGATACCTTAGCTTCCAGAGCCCGCTGGGGTAGTGGATGAAACCTCAGTAGATTCGCTAGTCAATTGTTCCTCGGATTCCTGAGTTTGAGAATCATGCTGCCCTCAGTCTCTATCACAGTCCCCTCAGTCACTGCATTACACTCACCTCAGTCACTTTATCACATTCCCCTCAGTCACTGTATCACACTCTCCTCAGTCGCTGTATCACACTCCCCTCAGTCACTGCAACACACGCCCCTCAGGCACTGTATCACACTCCCCTCAGTCACTGCATTATATTCCCTTCAGTCACTGCACTCCACTCCCCTCAGACAGTGTATCACACTCTCCTCAGTCACTGTATCACACTCCCCCAGTCACAGTATCACACTCCCTTCAGTTCACTGTGTCCCACTCCCCTCAGACAGAGTCTCACACTCCCCTCATTCAATGTATCACACTCCACTCAGTCACTGCATTATATTCGCTTCTGTCACTGCATCCCACTCTACTCAGACAGAGTATCACACTCCCCTCAGTCAATGTACCACACTCCCCCAGTCACTGTATCACACTCTATCAGTCACTGTATCACACTCCCCTCAGTCAATGTACCACACTCCCCCAGTCACTGTATCACACTCTATCAGTCACTGTATCCCACACATTCAGTCACTGTATCCCACTTCCCTCTGTCACTGTATCACACTCTCTCAGTCAGTGTATCACACTCCCCTCAGTCACTGTATCACTCTCCCCCAGTCACTGTATCACTCTCCCCCAGTCACTGTATCACACTCTATCAGTCACTGTTTCGCACTCCCCGCTGTCGCAGTATCACACACCCCTCAGTCACTGTATCCCACACATTCAGTCACTGTATCCCACTTCCCTCTGTCACTGTATCACACTCTCTCAGTCACTGTATCACACTCTCTCAGTCACTGTATCCCACTTCCCTCTTTCACTGTATCATGCTCACCTCAGTCACTGTATCCCACTCCCCTCAGTCACTCTATCACACTCCCCTCAGCCACTGAATTCCACTCTCCTCAGTGACTGGATCATACTCCCCTCAGTCACTGCATCACACTATGCTCAGTCGCTGATCCCACTCCCCTCAGTGACTGTTTCCTACTCCCCTCAGTCACTGCATCCCACACCCCTCAGTCACTGTATCACACTCCCTTCAGTCACTGTATCCCACTCCCCTCAGTCGCTGCATTCCCCTCTCCTCAGTGACTGTATCATACTCCCCTCAGTCACTGCATCACACTACCCTCAGTCGCTGCATCCCACTCCCCTCAGTGACTGTATCCTACTACCCTCAGTCACTGCATCCCACACCCCTCAGTCTCTGAATCACACTCCCTTCGGTCACTGTATCCCAATCCCCTCAGACAGTGTATAACACTACCCTCCGTAACTTTATCGCACTCCACTCAATCACTGTATCACACTCCCTGAGTCACTGTATCACACTCCCCTCAGTCACTGTATAATTCTCCCCTTAGTCACCGTATCACACTCCCCTCACCCATTGTATCACACTCCCCTCTGTCACTGTATCACTCTTCCTCTGTCATTGTATCACTCTCCCCTCTGTCACTGTATCACATCCCCCTCAGACACTGTATCACACTACCCTCAGTAGCTGCATCGCACTCCCCTCAGTGACTGTATCATACTACCCTCAGACACTGTATCACACTCCCCTCAGTCACTGTATCACACTCCCCCAGTCACTGTATCACACTCCCTTCAGTTCACTGTATCCTACACCACTCAGACACTGCATCACACTCCCCTCAGTCACTGCATCCCACTCTCCTCAGACAGCGTATCACACTCCCCACAGTCACTGTATCACTCTCCCCCAGTCACCGTATCACACTCTCTCAGCCACTGTATAATGCTCCCCTTAGTCACTGTATCACACTCCCCTCAGTCACTCTATCACACTCCCCTCAGTCGCTGCATTCCACTCTCCTCAGTGACTGTATCATACTCCCCTCAGTCACTGTAACACACTACCCTCAGTGGCTGCATCCCACTCCCCTCAGTGACTGTTTCCTACTCCCCTCAGTCACTGCATCCCACACCCTTCAGTCACTGTATCACACTCCCTTCAGTCACTGTATGCCACTCCCCTCAGTCGCTGCATTCCCCTCTCCTCAGTGACTGTATCACACTCCCCTCAGTCACTGTATCACACTACCCTCAGTCGCTGCATCCCAAACCCTCAGTGTCTGTATCCTACTCCCCTCAGTCACTGCATCCCACAGCCCTCAGTCACTGTATCACACTCCCTTCAGTCACTGTATCCCTATCCCCTCAGTTAGTGTATAACACTCCACTCCGTAACTTTATCGCACTCCCCTCAATCACTGTATCACACTCCCGGAGTCACTGTATCACACTCCCCTCAGTCACTGTATAATGCTCCCCTTAGTCACTGCATCACACTCCCCTCACCCACTGTATCACACTCCCCTCTGTCACTGTATCACTCTTCCTCTGTCATTGTATCACTGTACCCTCTGTCACTGTATCACATCCCCCTCAGACACTGCATCACACTACCCTCAGTCGCTGCATCGCACTCCCCTCAGTGACTGTATCATACTACCCTCAGACACTGTATCACACTCCCCTCAGTCACTGTATCACACTCCTCCAGTCACTGGATCACACTCCCTTCAGTCACTGTATCCCAATCCCCTCAGTCAGTGTATAACACTCCCCTCCGTAACTTTATCGCACTCCCCTCAATCACTGTATCACACTCCCGGAGTCACTGTATCACACTCCTCTCAGTCACTGTATAATGCTCCCCTTAGTCACTGCATCACACTCCCCTCACCCACTGTATCACACTCCCCTCTGTCACTGTATCACTCTTCCTCTGTCATTGTATCACTCTACCCTCTGTCACTGTATCACATCCCCCTCAGACACTGTATCACACTACCCTCAGTCGCTGCATCGCACTCCCCTCAGTGACTGTATCATACTACCCTCAGACACTGTATCACACTCCCCTCAGTCACTGTGTCACACTCCTCCAGTCACTGTATCACACTCCCTTCAGTCACTGTATCCCAATCCCCTCAGTCAGTGTATAACACTCCCCTCCGTAACTTTATCGCACTGCCCTCAATCACTGTATCACACTCCCGGAGTCACTGTATCACACTCCCCTCAGTGACTGTATAATGCTCCCCTTAGTCACTGCATCACACTCCCCTCACCCACTGGATCACACTCCCCTCTGTCACTGTATCACTCTTCCTCTGTCATTGTATCACTCTACCCTCTGTCACTGTATCACATCCCCCTCAGACACTGTATCACACTACCCTCAGTCGCAGCATCGCACTCCCCTCAGTGACTGTATCATACTACCCTCAGACACTGTATCACACTCCCCTCAGTCACTGTATCACACTCCTCCAGTCACTGGATCACACTCCCTTCAGTTCACTGTATCCTACACCCCTCAGGCACTGCATCACACTCCCCTCAGTCACTGCATCCCACTCTCCTCAGACAGTGTATCACACTCCCCACAGTCACTGTATCACTCTACCCCAGTCACCGTATCACACTCTCTCAGTCACTGTATCACACTCCCCGCTGTCACAGTATCACAATCCCCTCAGTCACTGTATCCCACACATTCAGTCACTGTATCCCACTTCCCTCTGTCACTGTGTCACACTCTCTCAGTCACTGTATCACACTCTCTCAGTCACTGTATCCCACTTCCCTCTGTCACTGTATCACACTCTCTCAGTCACCGTATCCCACTCCCCTCAGTCACTCTATCACACTCCACTCAGTCGCTGCATTCCAGTCTCTTCAGTGACTGTATCCAACTCCCCTCAGTCACTGGAACACACTCCCCTCAGTCGCTCCATCCCACTCCCCTCAGTGACTGTATCCTACTCCCCTCAGTCACTGCATCCCACACCCCTCAGTCACTGTATCACACTCACTTCAGTCACTGTATCCCATTCCCCTCAGTCAGTTTATCACACTCCCCTCAGTCACTGCATCACACTCCCCTCAGTCACCGTATCACACTACCCTCAGTCACTGCATCCCACACCCCTCAGTCACTGTATCACACTCCCTTCAGTCACTGTATCGCTATCCCCTCAGTCACTGTATCACACTCCCCTCAGTAACTGTATCATGCTCCCCTCAGTCACTGTATCACACCCCCCTCACACACTGTATCACACTCCCCTCTGTCACTGTATCACACTTCCTCTGTCATTGTATCACACAACCCTCAGTCACTGTATCACACCCCCCTCAGACACTGTATCACACTACCCTCAGTCGCTGCATCACACTCCCCTCAGTGGCTGTATCATGCTACCGTCTGACACTGTGTCACAATCCCCTCAGTCACTGTATCATACTACCCTCAGTTACTATATCGCACTCCCTTCAGTCACTGTATCCCACTCCCCTCGGTCAGTGTATCACACGCCCCTCCGAAACTGTATCACACTCCCCTCAGTCACTGTATCACGCTCCCTGAGTCACTGTATCACACTCCCCTCAGTCACTGTATCATGCTCCCCTCAGTCACTGTATCACACACCCATCACTCACTGTAGCACTCTCCCCCAGTCACCGTATCACACTCCCTCAGTCACTGTATCGCACTCCCCGCTGTCACAGTATCACACACCCCTCAGTCACTGTATCCCACTTCCCTCTGTCACTGTGTAACACTCTCTCAGTCACTGTATCACAGTCTCTCAGTCACTGTATCCCACTTCCCTCTGTCACTGCATCACACTCTCTCAGTCACTGCATCCCACACCCCTCAGTCACTCTATCACAGTGCACTCAGTCGCTGCATTCCAGTCTCCTCAGTGAATGTATCATACTCCCCTCAGTCACTGTATCACACTACACTCAGTCGCTGCATCCCACTTCCCTCAGTGACTGTATCCTACTCCCCTCAGTCACTGCATGCCCCACCCCTCAGTCACTGGATCACACTCCCTTCAGTCACTGTATCCCACTCCCCTCAGTCAGTGTATCTCACTCCCCTCAGTCACTGCATCACACTCCCCTCAGTCACCGTATCACACTACCCTCAGTCGCTGCATCCCACTCCCCACAGTGACTGTATCCTACTCCCCTCAGTCACTGCATCCCACACCCCTCAGTCACTGTATCACACTCCCTTCAGTCACTGTATCCCTCTCCCCTCAGTCAGTGTATCACACTCCCTCCGTAACTGTATCGCTATCCCCTCAGTCACTGTATCACAATCCCTTACTCACTGCATCACACTCCCCTCAGTCACTGTATCATACTCCCCTCAGTCACTGTATCACACCCCCCTCACACACTGTATCACACTCCCCTCTGTCACTGTATCACACTTCCTCTGTCATTGCATCACACTACCCTCAGTCACTATGTCCCACTGCCCTCAGTCACTATATCCCACTCCCCTCGGTCAGTGCAACCTTCTCCCCTCAGTCACTGCATCACTCTCCCCTCAGTAACTATGTCCCACTCCCCTCAGTCCCATTGGTGGGAGGATCCAGAACTAGAGGGCACCGGTTTTAGGTGAGTGATGTAAGTCACAACAGAGACAGGAAAATCTTTTCACACAGAGAGTGGTTAGGATCTGAAATGCACTGCCTGAGAGTGTGCTGGAGGCAGGTTCAATTGAGGCCTTCAAAAGGGAATTGGAAAATTGTCATCGGAGAATCAATCTGCTGGGAGATGGGGAATTGGCAGGACTGGGAGTAGGTGCGTTGCACAGGCATACAGCTGTCACAGTGACGATGGGCTCAATGGCCTCTTTCTGTGTTGTAACCAGTCTCTGATTCCATGATTCTGCGATGATAACACCACAAGGCAGGTACCTGAGCTTCCAGAGACCGCTGGGGTGGAGGATGAAACCTCAGTAGATTCGCTAGTCGATTGTTCCTCGGATTCCTGCGTTTGGGAAGTCACGGGTTCTGTATTAAAGGGAGGGAGACATTGCAAAGTGAGACATGGAGAAAAACACATCAGGTCAACAGGATGGTGCTCGTGTCCGGAGAATGACAGATAACAATCTTTATAAAACCATTATCTTCCATCCTGTTCACGACATTACTGCGTCACACACCCCTCAGTCACTGTATCACACTCCCAGCAGTCACTGCATCACACTCACCTCAGTCACTGCATCACAATATCTCAGTCACTGTATCAACTCCTCTCAGTCACTGTATCCCACTGCCCTCAGTCACTGTATCACACTCACCTCAGTCACTGTATCCCACTCACCTCAGTCACTGCATCCCACACTCTGCAGTTACCACATCCCACTCTGCACAGTGAATACATACCACTGCCCTCAGTCACTATAACCCACTGCCCTCAGTCACAACGACCCACTCTGCTCAGTGACTATCTCCCACTGCCCTCAATCACTGCATCCATATCCCATCAGTCACTATATCCCACTCACCTCAGTGACTATGTCCCACTGCCCTCAGTCACTATGTCCCACTGCCCACAATGACTATATCCCACTCCCCTGAATGACTATATCCCACTCCCCTCAGTCACTATGTTCCGCACCCCTCGATGACTATATCCCACTGCCCTCAATCACTATGTCCTACTGCCCTCAGTAACTATATCCCACTCCCCTCAGTCACTATATCCCTCTCCCCTCACTCACTATATCCCACTCCCCTCATTCACTATGTCTCACTCCCCTCAGTCACGACATCCCACTGCCCTCAATCACTATGTCCAACTGCCCTCAGTAACTACATCCCACTCCCCTCAGTCACTATGTCCCACTCCCCTCAGTCACTACATCACTCTCCCCTCACTCACTATAACCCACTACCCTAAGTCACTCTGTCCCACTCCCCTCAGTCACTACATCCCTCTCCCCTCACTCACTATATCCCACTGCCCTCAGTCACTATGCCCCACTGCCCTCAGTCACTATATCCCACTCACCTCGGTCAGTGCAACCTTCTCCCCTCAGTCACTACATCCCTCTCCCCCACTAACTATGCCCCACTCCCCTAAGTCCCATTGGTGGGAGGATCCAGAACTGGAAGGCACCGGTTTTAGGTGAGTGGTAAAAGTCACAACAGAGACAGGAAAACCTTTTCACACAGCGAGTGGTTAGGATCTGAAATGCACTTCCTGAGAGTGTGCTGGAGGCAGGTTCAATTGAGGCTTTCAAAAGGGAATTGGAAAATTGTCATTGGAGAAATAATCTGCAGTGCGACGGGGAAATTGCAGGAGTGGGAGTAGATGAGTTGCACAGGCATAGAGCTGTCAAGGTGACGATGGGCTCAATGGCCTCTTCCTGTTCTGTAACCAGTCTCCGATACCATGATTCTGCGATGATGACCCCACATGACAGGTACCTGAGCTTCCAGAGCCCGCTGGGGTGGAGGATGAAACCTCAGTAGATTCTCTAGTTGATTGTTCCTCGGATTCCTGAGTTTTGGAAGTCACGGGTTCTGTATTGAAGGGAGGGAGATATTGCAAAGTGAGACATGGAGAAAAACACATCAGGTCAACAGGATGGTGCTCGTGTCAGGAGAATGACAGATAACAATCTTTATAAAACCATTATCTTCCATCCTGTTCACTACATTACTGCGTCACACTCCCCTCAGTCACTGTATCACACTCCCAGCAGTCACTGCATCACACTCCCAGCGGTCACTGCATCACACTCACCTCAGTCACTATATCATACTCCCCTCACTCACTGTATCCCACTCACCTCAGTCACTGTATCACACTCACCTCAGTCACTGCATCACACTCCCCTCAGTCACTGCATCACACTCTCTCAGTCACTGTATCACACTTCCCTCAGTCACTATATCACATTCCTCTCAGTCAATGTATTCCACTCCCCACAGTCACTCGATCACACTACCCTCATTCGCTGCATCCCACTCCCCTCAGTGACTGTATCATACTCCCCTCAGTCACGGTGTCACAGTACACTCAGTCGCTGCATCCCACTCCCCTCAGTGACCGTATCCTACTCCCCTCAGACACTGTATCACAGTCCTTGAGTCACTCCATCACACTCCCCTCAGTCACTGTGTCACACTCGCTCAGTCACAGTATCACACTTCCCTCTGTCACTGCATCACACTCCCCTTAGTCACTGTATCACACTCCCCTCACTCACTGTGTCAGACTCCACTCTGTCACTGTATCACACTTCCTCTGTCATTGTATCACACTCCCCTCAGTCACTGTATCACACTCCCCTCACTCACTGTATCACACTCTCTCTGTCACTGCATCACACTAACCTCAGTCACTGTAACAAGTTCCCCTCAGACACTGTATCATACTACCCTCAGTCGCTGCATCACACTCCCCTCAGTGACTGTTTCATACTCCCCTCAGACTCTGTATCACACTCCCCTCAGTCATGTATCACATTCCCCTCAGTCACTGTATCGCACTCCCCTCAGACACTGCATCACACTCCCCTCAGACACTGTATCACACTCCCCTCAGTCACTGTGTCACACTCGCTCAGTCACAGTATCACACTTCCCTCTGTACTGCATCACACACCCCTCAGTCACTGTATCACACTCCCCTCACTCACTGTGTCAGACTCCACTCTGTCACTGTATCACACTTCCTCTGTCATTGTATCACACTCCCCTCAGTCACTGTATCACATTCCCCTCAGTCACTGTATCACACTCCCCTCACTCACTGTATCACACTCCCCTCTGTCACTGTATCACACTCCCTCTGTCACTGCATCACACTACCCTCTGTCACTGTGTCAAGTTCCCCTCAGACACTGTATCACACTACCCTCAGTCGCTGCATCACACTCCCCTCAGTGACTGTTTCATACTCCCCTCAGACACTGTATCACACTACCCTCAGTGACTGTATCACACTCCCCTCAGTTGCTGTATCCCACTCCCCTCAGACACTGTATCATACTACCCTCAGTCTCTGTATCCCACTCCCCTCAGTCACTGTATCCCACTCACCTCAGTCACTACATCCCACTCTCCGCAGTTACCACATCCCACTCCGCAAAGTCAATGCATCCCACTGCCCTAAGTCACTATATCCCACGGCCCTCAGTCACTACGTCCCACTCCGCTCAGTTACTACATCCCACTGCCCTCAATCACTGCATCCCTCTCCCATCAGTCACTATATCCCACTCACCTCAGTGACTGTGTCCCACTCCCCTCAATCACTATGTCCCACAGCCCTCAGTCACTATATCCCACTGCCTTCAGTCACTATGTCCCACTGCCCTCAATGACTATATCCCACTCCCCTCAGTCACTATGTCCTAATGCCCTCAGTCACTATATCACACTTCCCTCAGTCACTATGTCCCACTGCCCTCAGTCACTATGTCCCACTGTCCTCAATGACTATATCCCACTCACCTCAGTGACTATGTCCCACTCACCTCAGTCACGATGTCCCACTGCCCTCAGTCACTATGTACCATTGCCCTCAGTCACTGTGTCCCACTGCCCTCAATGACTATATCCCACTCCCCTCAGTCACTATATCCCTCGCCCCTCAATGACTATATCCCACTGCGCGCAATCACTATGTCCTACTGCCCTCAGTAACTAAATCCAACTCCCCTCTGTCACTTTGTCCCACTCCCCACAGTCACTATATCCCTCTCCCCTCACTCACTGTATCCCACTGCCCTCAGTCACTATGTCCCACTGTCCTCAATGACTATATCCCACTCACCTCAGTGACTATGTCCCACTCACCTCAGTCACTATGTCCCTCTGCCCTCAGTCACTATGTACCATTGCACTCAGTCACTGTGTCCCACTGCCCTGAATGACTATATCCCAATCCCCTCAGTCACTATATCCCACAGCCCTCAGTCACTATGTCCCACTGTCCTCAGTCACTATGTCCCACTCCCCTCAGTCACTATATCCCTCGCCCCTCACTGACTATATCCCACTGCGCTCAATCACTATGTCCTACTGCCCTCAATAACTATATCCCACACCCCTCAGTCACTTTGTCCCACTCCCCACAGTCACTATATCCCTCTCCCCTCATTCACTATGTATCACTCCCCTCAGTCACTACATCCCACTGCCCTCAATCACTATGTCCAACTTCCCTCAGTCACTACATCCCACTCCCCTCAGTCACTATGTCCCACTTCCCTCAGTCACTACATCACTCTCCCCTCACTCACTATATCCCACTGCCCTCAGTCACTATGTCCCACTTCCCTCAGTCACTATATCCCACTCCCCTCGGTCAGTGCAACCTTCTCCCCTCAGTCAATGCATCCCTCTCCCCTCAGTAACTATGTCCCACTCCCCTGAGTCCCATTGGTGCGAGGATCCAGAACTGGAGGGCACCGGTTTTAGGTTAGTGGTAAATGTCACAACAGAGACAGGAAAATCTTTTCACACAGCGTGTGGTTAGGATCTGAAATGCACTGCCTGAGAGTGTGCTGGAGGCAGGTTTAATTGAGGCTTTCAAAAGAGAATTGGAAAATTGTCATAGGAGAAACAATCTGCAGTGCGACGGGGAAATGGCCCGAGTGGCAGTAGGTGAGTTGCACAGGCATAGAGCTGTCACGGTGACGATGGGCTCAATGGCCTCTTCCTGTGCTGTAACCAGTCTCTGATACCATGATTCTGCGATGATGACCCCACAAGACAGGTACCTGAGCTTCCGGAGCCCGCTGGGGTGGAGGATGAAACCTCAGTAGATTCTCTGGTCGATTGTTCCTCGGATTCCTGAGTTTTGGAAGTCACGGGTTCTGTTATAAATGGAGGGAGACATTGCAAAGTGAGACATGGAGAAATACACATCAGGTCAACAGGATGGTGCTCGTGTGAGGAGAATGACAGATAACAATCTTTATAAAACCATTATCTTCCATCCTGTTCACTACATTACTATGTCACACTCCCCTCAGTCACGGCGTCACGCTCCCCTCAGTCTCCATCACACTCCCCTCAGTCACTGCATCACACTCCCCTCTGTCACTGTTTCACACTCCCTCTGTCACTGGATCACACTACCCTCAGTCGCTGCATCACACTCCCCTCAGTGACTGTATCATACTCCCCTCAGACACTGTGTCACACTCCCCTCAGTCACTGTATCATACTACCCTCAGTCGCTGTATCCCACTCCCCTCAGTCACTGTATCCCACTCACCTCAGTCACTGCATCCCACTCTCCGCAGCTACCACATCCCACTCCGTGCAGTGAATACATACCACTGCCCTCAGTCACTATATCCCACTGCCCTCAATCACTGCATACCTATCCCATCAGTCACTATATCACACTCACCTCAGTGACTATGTCCCACTGCCCTCAATGACTATATCCCACTCCCCTCAATGACTATATCCCACTGACCTCAGTCACTATGTCCCACTGCCCTCAGTGACTATGTCCCACTGCCCCCAATGACTATATCCCACTCCCCACAATGACTATATCCCTCTGCCCTCAGACAATATGTCCCACTGTCCTCATTCATTATATTCCACTGCCCTCAGTCACTATGTTCCGCACACCTCGATGACTATTTCCCACTGCCCTCAATCACTATGTCCTACTGCCCTCAGTAACTACATCCCACTCCCCTCAGTCACTATGTCCCACTCCCCTCAGTCACTACATCCTTCTCCCCTCACTCACTATATCCCACTACCCTAAGTCACTATGTCCCACTCCCCTCAGTCACTACATCCCTCTCCCCTCACTCACTATATCCCACAGCCCTAAGTCCCATTGGTGGGAGGATCCAGAACTAGAGGGCACCGGTTTTAGGTGAGTGGTAAAAATTACAACAGAGACAGTAAAACCTTTTCACACAGCGTGTGGTTAGGATCTGAAATGCACTGCCTGAGAGTGTGCTGGAGGTAGGTTCAATTGAGGCTTTCAAAAGGGAATTGGAAAATTGTCATTGGAGAAACAATTTGCAGTGCGACGGGGAAATAGCAGGAGTGGGAGTAGGTTAGTTGCACAGGCATCGAGCTGTCACAGTGACGATGGGCTCAACGGGCTCTTTCTGTGCTGTAACCAGTCTCTGATTCCATGATTCTGCGATGATAACCCCACAAGGCAGGTACCTGAGCTTCCAGAGCCCGCTGGGGTGGAGGATGAAACCTCAGTAGATTCTCTAGTCGATTGTTCCTCGGATTCCTGAGTTTGGGAAGTCTCGGGTTCTGTAATAAAGGGAGGGAGACATTGCCAAGTGAGACATGGAGAAACACACATCAGGTCAACAGGATGGTGCTCGTGTCAGGAGAATGACAGATAACAATCTTTACAAATCCATAATCTTCCATCCTGTTCAATACATTACTGTGTCACACTCCCCTCAGTCACGGCGTCACGCTCCCCTCAGTCACTGCATCACACTCACCTCAGTCACTATATCACACTCCCCTCAGTCACTGTATCACATTCCCCTCAGTCACTCTATCACAATCACCTCAGTCCCTATATCACACTCCCCTCACTCACTGTATCACACTCACCTCAGTCACTGTATCACACACACGCCAGTCGCTGTATCTCACTCCCCTCAGTCGCTGTATCAGACTCTCCTCAGTCGCTGTATTACACTCCCCTCAGTCACTGCATCACACGCCCCTCAGTCACTGCATCACACTCTCTCAGTCACTGTATCACACTCCTCTCAGTCACTGTATCCCACTCCCCATAGTCACACTATCAAACAGCCCTCAGTCGCAGCATCCCACTCCCCTCAGTGACTGTATCATACTCCCCTCAGTCACTTTATCACAGTACCCTCAATCACTATGTCCCACTGCCCACAGTCACTATATCCAACTCCCCTCAGTCACGATGTCCCATTCCCCTCAGTCACTGCATCCCTCTCCCCTCACTCACTATATCCCACTGCCCACAGTCACTATATCCCTCTCCCCTCAGTATTACATCCTTCACCCCTGAGACAGTACATCCCACTCCCCTTGGTCATTATATCCCACTGCCCTCTGTCATTTCCCCACACTCCATCAGTAAGAGACTGGATGGGTCACTGAGACTGAGCACGTCAGGTATCACACTATGTGTGTCTATAATATGATTCCAGTTTATTTGGGTCAGATCTGTTCTCACTCTACTGAGATTGGTTCTCCCTCAATGAATTATCTTTCCTCCGGATTTCTCATTATCCTTTTCCATTGCCAACCTAAACCACATGATATGATGGTCACTGTCCCCTAAATGTTCCCCGACTGACCCATAATTCACTTATCCAACCACATTTCCCAGAACCAGATCCAGTAATGCCTCCTTCCTCGTTGGACTGGAAACAAACTGACGGAGGGAATACTTCTGGACACACTCTAGAAATTCTTGTCCCTCTCTGCCCTTTACACTATTACTATCCCAGTCTATATTCAGATAACTAAAGCCCAACGATATATCTACACTTTAACTCTTGCACTTCTTGGTTGCTCCATGCAAATCTGTTCCTCTATATCTTTCCCACTACTTGTTGGCCTATAGAATACACCCAGAAAGGTAATGGTATTTCTTTCCTTGTTTCATTCTAATCTGATGGATTCTATCCTTGGTTCCTCTCCGACATCATCTCTTTCCAGCACTGTAATGTTCCTCTTTATCAATACTGATACCCCTCCTCCTTTCCTTCCATCCCTCCCTTTCCTGAGCACCTTGTAGTCAGGAATATTCACTACCAGGTCCTGCCCCTCTTAGAGCCAGGACTCTGTTATTGCCACAACATCATATTTCCACATGGCTATCTGCGCCTGCAGCTCAACAACCTTTTTTACCACTCTCATTGCATTCTCATATACACACACATTGAACTGAATTTACAGCTCATCACCTTCCCTCTTACACTGTCCCTGTCTAATACGTTACTCTTTTCTACTCCAGTGTTATCTGTTCCTCCTAATTCTCTGTGCATCTGTGTTTTGATCTGTAATATTGCTCGGACCCCTGTTTTCCCTGATGTATATTAATGACATAGACTGGGGCGTACATGCCACAATTTCAAAATTTGCAGATGACACAAAACCTGGAAGTATTGTAAACTGTGAGGAGGATAGTGATAGACGTCAGGAGGTTATAGACAGGCTGGTGGGATTGGCAGACAGTGGCAGATGAAACTTAACGCAGAGAATTGTGAAGTGATTCATTTTGGTCGGACGAACGAGGAGAGGCAATATAAAATAAAGGATACAATTGCAAAGGGGGTGCAGGGGCAGAGGGACCTGGGCGTACGTGTGCACAAATCATTGAAGGTGGCAAGACAGGTCCAGAGAGCGGTTAATACGTTCGGAAGGATGTGAAGGTATTCGAGAGGGTGCGGAAATGATTTACGAGAATGGTTCCTGGGATGAGGGACGTCAGTTACATGGATACATTGGAGAAGCTGGGGCTCTTGTCCCTGGAGAAGAGAAGATTAAGAAGAGATTTAATCGAGATGTTCAAAATCACGAGGGATGTGGACAGAGTAGACAGGGAGAAATTGTTCCCATTGGTGGGAGGATCCAGAACCAGAGGGCACCGGCTTTAAGTGAGTGGTAAAAGTAGCAACAGAGACAGGGAAATCTTTTCACACAGCGAGTGGTTAGGGTCTGGAATGCACTGCCTGAGACTGTGCTGGAGGCAGGTTCAATTGAGGCTTTCAAAAGGGAATTGGATAATTATCACAGGAGAAACAATCTGCAGGGAGATGGCCAAATGGCAGGAGTGGGAGTAGTTGAGTTGCTCAGGCAGAGAGCTGGCACGGTGACGATTGTCTGAACGGCCTCTTTCTGTGCTGTAACCGGTTTATGATTCCATGATTCTGCGATGATAACCCCACAAGGCAGATACCTGAGCTTCCAGAGCCCGCTGGGATAGAGGAGGGCCCCTCAGTGGATTCTGCAGTCGATTGTTCCTCGGATTCCTGAGTTTGGTAAGTCACGGGTTCTGTAATAAAGGGAGGGAGACATTGCAGAGTGAGACATGGAGGATAACACAATAGGTCAACAGGATGGTACTAGTGTCAGGAGAATGTCAGATATCAATCTTTATAAAACCATAGTCTTCCATCTGTTCCCTACATTATTGTGTCAAACTCCCCTCAGTCACGGCGTCACACTCCCCTCTGTCTCTATCACACGCCCCTCAGTCACTGCATCACACTCATCTCAGTCACTGTATCACAGTCATCTCAGTCGCCCGATCCCACTCCCCTCAGTCAATGTATCACACTCCTCTCAGTCACTGTTCCACACTCCCCTCAGTCACTGAATCACACGCCCCTCAGTCGCTGTATCACACTCTCCTCAGTCGCTGCATCACACTCCCCTCAGTCACTGTGTCCCATCCCCTCAGTCACTGTATCACACTCCCTTCAGTCACTGTATTCCACTCCCCTCAGTCCCTGTATCACACTCCCCTCAGTCACTGTATCACACTGCCATAGTCGCTGTATCACTCTCCCCTCAGTCGCTGTATCATTCTCCCCTCAGTCACTATGTCACACTCCCTCAGTCCCTGTATCACACTCCCCTTTCTCACTGTATCGCTCTTCCCTCAGTCAGTGTATCACACTTCCCTCAGTAACTGTATCACCGTTCCCTCAGTCACTGTATCGCTCTCCCCTCATTGACTGTATCACACTCCCCTCAGTTGCTGCATCACACTCCCCTCAGACACTGTATCCCAATCTCCTCAGACACTGTATCCCAATCTCCTCAGTCACTGTATCCCAATGCGCACAGTCAATACATCACACTCCCTTCAGTCACTAAATCTCACTGCCCTCAGTCACTATGTCCCACTGCCCTCAGTCACTATGTCCCGCTGCCCTCAGTCACTGCATCCCAATCCCCTCGGTCACTGCATCCCACCCCGCCCCCCTCAGTCACGAGATCCCTCTCCCCTCAGTCACTGTTTTCCAACTGCCCTCTATCATTGCCCCACACTCCATCATTAAGAGACTGGATGCGTCTCTTGGAATGAGCACTTCAGGCATCACAGTGTGGGACTCTGTAATATGATTCCAGTTTATTTGGGTCAGATCTGTTCTCACTCCATTGAGATTGGTTCTCCCTCAATGAATTATCTTTCCTCTGGATTTCTCCTTGTCACTTTCCATTGCCAACCTAAACCATATGATACGCTGGTCACTGTCCCCAAATGTTCCCCGGCTGACCCTTAATTCACTTGTCCAACCTCATTTCCCAGAATCAGATCCAACAATGCCTCCTTCCTCGTTGGACTGGAAACAAACTGACGTAGGAAATTCTCCTGAACATATTCGAGAAACTCTTGTCCCTCTGTGCCCTTTACACTATTACTATTCCAGACTATATTCAGATAATTATTGCCCAATGATATATCTACACTTTAACTCTTGCATCTCTTGGTTGCTCTATGCAAATCTGTTCATCTATATCTTTTCCACTAGTTGTTGGCCTAGAACATACACCCAGAAAGGTCATGGTATTTCTTTCGTTGTTTCACTTTAATCTGATGGATTCTATCCTTGGTTCCTCTGCGACATCATCTCCTTCCAGCACTGTAATTCTCCCCTTAAACAATACTGATGCCCCTCCTCCTTTCCTTCCTCCCCTCTCTTTCCTGAACACCTTGTAGTCAGGAATATTCACTACCCAGTCCTGCCTCTCTTAGAACCAGGACTCGGTTATTGCCACAACAGCATATTTCCACGTGGCTATCTGCGCCTGCAGCTCAACAACCTTATTTGTGGAGGGCACAAGACCTGGAAGTGTTGTGAACAGTGAGAAGGATAGTGATGGACTTCAAGTGGACTTAAGCAGACCTGTGGAATGGGCAGGCAAGTGGCAGATGAAATTTAATGCAGAGAATTGTGAAGTGATGCATTTTGGTCGGAAGAAGGAGGAGAGGCAATATAAAATAAAGGATACAATTGTAAAGGGGTGCAGGGGCAGAGGGACCTGGGGGCACATGTGCACAGATCATTGAAGGTGGCAAGACAGGTCGAGAGAGCGGTTAATACTTAGAAAGGATGTTAAGGTATTCGAGAGGGTGCGGAGATGATTTACAAGAATGTTTCCCAGGATGAGGGACGTCAGTTACTTGGATAGATTGGAGAAGATGGGGCTGTTCTCCCTGGAGAAGAGAAGATTAAGAGAAGATTTGATCGAGGTTTTCAAAATCACGAGGGATGTGGACAGAGCAGACAGGGAGAAACTGTTCCCATTGGTGGGAGAATCCAGAACCAGAGGACACCGGTTTTAGGTGATTGGTAAAAGTAGCAACAGAGACAGGAAAATCTTTTCACACAGCGAGTGGTTAGGGTCTGGAATGCAATGCCTGAGAGTGCACTGGAGGCAGGTTCAATTGAGGCTTTCAAAAGGGAATTGGAAAATTATCATAGGAGAAACAATCTGCAGGGTGATGGGGAAATGGCAGAAGTGGGAGTAGGTGGATTGCACTGGCAGAGAGCTGGCACGGTGACGATGGGCTGAATGGCCTCTTTCTGTGCTGTAACCAGTCTCTGATTCCATCATTCTGTAATTATAATCCGGCACGGCAGATACCTGGGGTTCCAGAGCCCACTAGGATAGAGGATGAAACCTCAATGGATTCTCCAGTCGATTGTTCCTCAGATTCCTGAGTTTGGGAAGTCATGGGCTCTGTTAGAAAGGGAGGGAAACATTGCAGAGTGAGAGATGGAGAAAAACACAACATTTCAACAGGATGGTACTAGTGTCAGGAGAAAGTGAGATATCAATCTTTATAAATCCATCATCTTCCATCCTGATCACTACATTACTGTATCCCACTCCCCTCAGTCACTGTATCCCACTCCCCTCAGTCGCTGTGTCCCATGCCCCTTACTCGATGTATCCCACTCCCCCTCAGTCGCTGTATCCTACTCCCCTCAGTCGCTGTATCCCACTCCCCTCAGTCACTGTATCCCACTCCCCTCAGTCACTGTATCACACTCCCCTCAGTCACTGTATTACACTCCCCTCAGCCTGTGTAACCCACAACCCTCGGTCTCTACATTCCACTCCCCTCAGTCACCGCATCCCACTCCCATAGGTCACTACATCCCACTCAGCTCCGTTAGTCTATCCCACTCCCCTCAGTCACTGCATCCCACCTCCCTCTGTCACTACATCCCACTACTCTCAGGCTCTAACTCGCACTCCCACTTCCCTCAGTCACAACATCCCACTCCCTCAGTCAGGCCATCGCACTGCCCTCAGTCACGGAATCCCAAGCCCCTCCGTCACTGCCTCCCACTCTCCCTCACTCTCTGGATCTAATATCAGTCACAGTATTCCACTCCCCTCATTCCACAGTATTCCACTCCCCTCATTCACTGCAACCCACTCCCCTCAAACCTTTCACACAACTCCGCTCAGCCACTCCATCCCAGTCCCCTCAGTCATTGCATTCCATTCACCTCCATCAGTCTATCCCACTCTTCTCAGTCACTACACCCCACCATCCTCTGCCATTACATTGCACTCCCCTTAGTCACTACATCCCACTCCCCTCAGTCAATGCATCCCACTCCCCTCAGTCAATGCATCCCACTGCCCTCAGTCACTGCGAGTGAGAGATAATGTGTGAGAGTTAGAGACAGTGAGAGTGGGAGACAGAGTGAAAGAGGGCAACAGAGGGAGAGAAAAATGAGAAGAAAGAGAACGATAGAAAATGTGAGAGATCAAGAAAGAGTCCGAGAGTGAGAGCAACAGATACAGACAGCGAGAGAAGAAGCGAAAGGGGGAGAGCAGTGAGTTACAGAGATAAAGAGAGAGACAGAGGGAAAACAAAATTGTCAGATAGAGATCGACAGAGACTGAGTGAAAATGGCAGAGAGAGAGAGAGCAAATATAGAGATATAAAGAGAAAGATACACGGAGAGCAAAAGAGATACTGACAGTAAGTGCAGAAAGAGGCAGTGGGAGAGGAGGGTGGAGGGAGAGGGATAGAAAATAAAACAGTCACAAGTAAATCCAGTGGTGATTTCAGAGGAAGCCTCTTTACTCAAAAGTGCGTCACAGCCCTAGACTCATACAATTATCCAGCATGGAAACAGGCCCTTCGGCCCATCGTGTCCATGCCGATCATCAAGCATGGAGCTATTCTAATCCCATTTTCCAGCACTTGGCCCGTAATCATGTATGCTGCGGCGTTTCAAGTGCTTATCTAAATACTTATTAAATGTTGTGAGGGTTCCTGCCTCTACCTCCTCTTCAGACAGTGTGTTCCAGATTCCAACCACCCTCAGGGTGAAAATCTGTTTCCTCAAATCCCCTATAAACCTCTTGCCTTTTATCTTAAGTCTATTCCCCCTGGTTACTGACCCCTCCGCTAAGGGAAATAGTTTCTTCCAATCTAACAAATCAATGCCCCGCATAATTTTGTATACCTCAATCAGGTCCCCCCTCAGCCTTCTCTGCTCTAAGGAAAACAACCATAGCCTATCCAGCCTCTCTTCACAGCTGAAATGCTCCAGCCCAGGCAACCTCCTGGTGAATCTCCTCTGCACCCTCTCCAGTGCAATCACATCCTTCCTTTAGTGTGGTGCCCAGAACTGTTCTCAGTACTCCAGCTGTGGCCAAACTAGCGTTTTGTACAGCTCCATCATAACCGCCCTGCTCTTATATTCTGTGCCTCGGCTAAGACAGGCAAGTATCCCATATGCCTTCCAAACCACATGATCTACCTGTGCTGCTGCCTTCAGTGAACTATGGACAAGTACATCAAGGTGTAGTGAGAATGTAGAATTAATCCTGAATTGTCCAGGGCAATGAAATCTAAGGTATATCTGGTTAAACACCTGAGGGAGAAAGGAAAAGAAGGATAAGGTTGGATGAAGAGGAGTAGCAAGAGGGGCCGAGTGGCCTCTTCCTGTGCGGTAGATTCCATTCACCCAAATCAGGCAGTCAGTGCAAGAGTCAACCCGTCCTGATTGATCAACACAATACTGACACCTGAGGTGAAAATATCGATTGGGTTAGATGGTGATTTCTCAATGGAGTGTGGAGTTGTTTGCTCCTTGGTTCTTGCAGTTGTTGAAGTCTCTGGATGTGTAATAAAGGAAGAGAAACATGGGGGAGAGAAGGAGTGAGAGAAAGCTCGAACTGGATAGATTAGAGTACAGTAAATCACAGATGCTAGTGTATATAAAAACCATTGTGAGACAATCCACTGTCCACACTCACCGCATCCCAGTTGGCACAGGAACTGCATTACATTTTCCCCAGTCATAAAATGTCACTGCCCTCAGTCATTGCATCCCACTCCCCGCAATCACATCTTCTCAATCCCCTTAGTCACTAAATACCACTCCCCTCAATTACATCATCCCACTCCCCTCCGTCACTGCATCCCACACCCCTCAATCAGTGCATTCCACTCCCCTCAGTCTCTACATCGCGCTCCCCTGAATTACTGCATCCCACTCCGCTCAATTACATCATCCCACTCCCCTCAGTCACTGCATCCCACTCCCCTCAGTCACTGCAACCCACTGCCCTCAATCACCACATCCCACTCCCCTCAGTCACCCCATCCCACTCCCCTCAGCCACTGCATCCCACTCCTCTCAGTCACTGCATCCCACTCCCCTCAATCAGTGCATCCCACTCCCCTCAATCAGTGCATGCCACTCCGCTCAGTCACTGCAGCCCACTCCCCTCAGTCACTGCATCCCACACCCCTCAATCAGTGCATTCCACTCCCCAGTCACTGCATCCCAATCCTCTCAGCCTCTACATCCCACTCTCCTCCGTCACTACATCCCACTCCCCTCAATTACTGCATCCCATTCCCCTCAGTCACTGCATCCCACTCTCCTCAGTCAGTGCATCCCACTCCTCTCAGTCAGTGCATCCCACTTCTCTCAGTCAGTGCATCCCACTCCCCTCAGTCACGACATCCCACTCCCCTCAGTCTCTGTATTCCACTCCCCTCAATTGCATCATCCCACTCTCCTTAGTCACTGCATCCCAGTCCCCTCAGTCAACACATCCCACTCCCCTCAGTCACCCCATCCCACTCACCTCAGTCACTCCATCCCACTTCCCTCAGTCACCCCATCCCACTCCCCTCAGTCACTCCATCCCACTTCCCGCAGTCACTCCATCTCACTCCCTCAGTAAGAGACTGGATGATCTCCAGGACTGATCTTCTATGATGTAACATTGGGTGTGGAATCTGTTTCGAATGGACCCCACAAGGGGGATACCTGATGTTCCAGACACCGCTGGGGTAGACGATGATCCTCTAGCGGATTCTCGAGTTGATTGTTCCTCGGGTTCCTCAGTTGCGACAGTCTCTGGATCTGTAATAAAGGAAGAGGGCAGAGTGGAGAAAACACAAAGAGCTCGTGTATTTAGTACTCGAGTCCAGACAATGTCAAATTTTCATCTTTATCAAAGCCTCGTCTATCCAATCCTACTCCTCGTCAACATTGTTTCCTGGAGAGGGAGTGTGAGGTATCCAGCACTGCAGTGGGGACCTGACGTGAGCCATGAACACTGCAGGGATCAGAGTGTCTGATGGACAGAGACAGCAGAGTCTGGTTCAGTTCCCTAGAGTTTCAGTGAAGTACACTTTGTGTTTCAGATCCTTTATTCACTGTGTCCCTAACAATAAGGAGGGGAGTGAGTAAACAGTCTCATTTCTGTGGGTGACACGGGACATCCCAGAATCACCCTCTGGATGATATAGAAGCATCAATGTACCTGTACAATATGCAGCGCAATAAAACGACGACTTCAGATCATAAACGAAGTAACTGCTGCAGTTTTTGATCTTTATCTCATGGACCTTGTGGCAGGGATTTCCACGCCAGTATAAACAAACTGTCCTCGTTACTTCCCCCTGTTCCACGCTGGGATGGGAACCTGAAATGAGAGTTTATAAATATTGAAGACTGTAACCCATGTGAACAGTGCTGAACAGTGAATATAAATCTGATATTATAAAGGCTGAAATTACCCTGTAACCAGCCTGTAACATGTGTAGAGCAGTGAAAATCTGGGACAGCAGTCTCCGGAATCTTCCATCCACCAGAACTGAAACAATAATCACAGAGTCAGCCCCTGAACTGATGGTAAATATTAAATTTTAGAGAGACTGGTACCAGCAGAGAGTACCAGAAACTGGGGGAAATCCCTTACTCCTCCCTCATTAACTGATTTACCCAGAATTTGTTCCTTTACATTACCTTTTAAATCTGTACCATCCTTGAGCAAGATTATCATCGCATTTCACCTGACCGGAGCACTCAGTCCCAGTACAATCGATGCTCCTCCAGGGCTGGTCCAGGACTGTGTGATTTACACACGGGTCAGTGAGTGTGGAGTCTGTGACTGAGTGACAGAAAGATGTTTAATGTTAATATAAAGTGCAGTTAATGTTACACAGCGCCTTGTACCCTCCCGAAATACCAATAGTCTCAGTTTCACCCTCCGCCCTGGTCAAAACCCCCCAGATTGAAGCTGGAAAATGTCCTCCTTCTCTAAACTGGGTTTCCATCTGTTTCCCAGCTCAGCCTCCCCTTCTAACTCACTGCTCACAGACAGTCCTCCCTATTCTAGATTAACCACCAGCTCTCAGGTAACAGAAAGCAGTAAATATCTCAGCTTCACTTCATCCCAGTAGGAAAAATGTAAAGTGGAGGAGGAGCGAGAACTGCCAGGTGGAGCACAAACGACCCAGTGTGACTGGTGGGTCCTGGAGAGGGAACGTGTAGTCTCAAAACCAACAACAACCTGCATTTCTGTAGTGCCTTTGATGTAATAAAATGTCCCAAAGCACTTCATCGGTGTGTTACCATCCCGAACTGACACCGATCCACAGAAGCAGCTGGTCGGGCAGGTGGCCAAATGCTCTGTCAAAGAGGTAGATTTTATGGAGTGTCTGAAAGGATGAAAGAGAGGTGGAGAGACGGAGAAGTTGAGGGATAGAATTCCATGGCGTTAAGCCTCGGCAGGTGAAGGCACAGCTGCCAATGGTGGAAGGGATTCGAATCGGGAATATTCAAGAGGCCTGAATTAGAGGAGCGCAGAGATCTCCAGGGTTGTGGGGTTGGAGATTCTGTCAGCGGTAGGGAACGGCGAGGTGATAGAAGGATCTGGAAACGATTGTGAGAATATTGAAATCCAGGCCTTGCTGAAACGGGAGCCAGTGTAGGTCAGTGAGCACGGAGATGAAAGTGAACGGGACTTGGGCAGTATCATACTGGATGACCTCAATGAACGGAAGGTGGAATGTGAGAGATCAGCCAGGAGGTCTTTGGAATAGTCAAGTCTAGAGTTACCAAATAACTCGTAAAGGGTTTGAGCAGCAGTGAAGCTGCAAGAGCCAAGTCAGCAATACTGTTTCAGATCATCCTTCTCGAATTGTCGGCAGTCTTTGACACAATTCACCACACTACCCTCTGCCAACACCACTCCTTCCATGTCCAGCTGGGTGGAACTGCTCTGGCCTATTTCCACTCAACCCAGTCTAGTCTCAGCCAGAGAATCTCCTGCAGTGTCTTCCCTACCCACTCCAGCACTGTTACCTCTAGGGTATCCCGAGAATCTATCTTGTCCCTCTCCAATTTCTCATCAGCTTCCGACTGTGCCCAGCTTCCTTCCCTGTAGCCTCCTCATCACAAGGACATCCAATTACAACCTCCGTAATATCCACCATCACTGATTTTGCCTCAGCCAATCCTCTACCAAAAACCCTCTACCTTCTAGACAGTCAAATCTTCTAATCCACTCCTGGCCAGCCTCCCAGCTTCCACTTTCCAGAAGTCAGGTCTCCTCCAACACACTGCTGTTGTATGTTATCTTGCAGAAAGTTTAAGTCACACATCACCCCTGTGCTCTCTGACCCACATTGGTTCACAGCTGCAAACGCCTTTGATGTACAACTTCCATCTTCCTGTTCAAATTCTTTCATGACCTCTCCACCCTCTCCCACCTCATTTCTGTAATCTTCACCAACTCTCTGTTTCTCTGACCCAAGCCTCCTGTAGAACTTCCCTCCACTCCCTTTCCTCCAGCAGTGTCTGATGTGGCTTCAAGATGTCTAGCCTCCTAAACCTTTCTGCCTCTCCACCTCCGTCTGCTCTTTTAAACTAACAGTCAGCCCTCCAGTCATCTCCTTCCCTGCCGTGTCAGACATTTCTTCAATCAGATTTCTGTGCAACATCTTGGGAGATTATTCTATGTAACGGTTTGAATAAACACAGCTTGTTCTAGTTGTACTGGGGGTGAACTTTGTCGAGAATGAAAGTTACTCACTCAGGTAACCCAGAATGATCAGCAGAGTCCACATCTTACTGGTGAGATCCTGGAAAGGGAAACACAAGACAAACATTTGAGAGAGCTAAAGGAATCGTGCAATTGGAGGGAATATTAAATAGGGAGTTGCCGAGGAGTTCGTCAGTATATCTGTTTTAGAGAGGTGAGCTCCATCTAATTATCTCTCTCTCACTGGGGCTCTTACAGACAGAGGTGAGCTCAGCTACATGTTCTTGTTAAACATCAGGAACTTGACTCCAATCCTTCACCCTTTCCACTCTCCAAAGCTTTTATGAATAAACCACATGTGTTCCTGACTCTCTCCTCCAGGTCTGTCTCCTGCATCCCTGAAACAAACCTCTTTGAATTTCTGACAAAGGTTATTACTGAGGATGATGTTGTTTCAGGAAAAGCAGGACACACTCCCCCTGGGTCAACACCTAGCAAGTGACAAACTCCTTTGCTTTTTCTAACAGTCCTCCCATACCCGACTGCTTACCAAAGTCTCCAAAGTAGATGTCGCTGGGTGGGAGATGCAGTGGGTTCAGTTCCAGCTGCTTGCTCCTCAGTCTCGGGTCCACTCTGCTGTGAACAGTGTCAGTCTCAGTGACAGCTCCAACCCCTATATACACCACGACGGATTGACTGCAGTGCTGGTTGGCTGAAATATTAACATTTAGTAATGATGAATGACATTACATAATCTATGCAAACGAAGGCCTTTTGGTTAAAGTAGCTGCCATAATAAACCAAATTAATATTTCTCCTGGGACCATGCTAACCCACGGAGCTTTGTTGTTGCAACATAACTTGTCTTCAGTTACCCAACAGGAAGGGTGTAGGGAGATTGGAGCCTGGGGCTGGGACTCTGAATATTAAAGTTAGTATTTGCCAGTTGGCTGTGTATATTTGATATTTCATAGACACTAAGTATTAGGGAGAGAATATTCACAGGAGACATGCCTCTCTTATCAGTAGTGGGTCAGTATTGGGGGGATGATGAGAGGGGGCAGAGAAACAAGATGTTCCAGAGAGACAAATGATCAGACATCCATTTTCCTCCCTGAGGTCGTTGGGGTTAAAGTAAATGATTCTGTTTTTCAGAATATAGTCACAGAATGAGAACAAGGAAATCCTCACATCAGCGACAGTGATACCATCTCCGAAATATCACAGATACAGCGTTAGTAACACATACAAACCAGAATGAGGAGGACATAAATTTCTCAGTGAGAGAGTGTTTGAGTATTCAGGACATGGGATATTGTGAGGGGTCCCTGACCAGATGTTAATGTCTCAGTCACTGACTGCTCCTCACCTGCTAACATTGAGATAGCAGTGGGCTTCAGGTATAAACTTCAATACAAGAACCACCCAGGATGTTGTTTTATGGAAGGAAAAGTGTTGTATGTAAACTTTATAGAGTTACTGGCAGACCATTGTCATGACTGACTGAATAATAATAAGCAGGTAATTTGTCCCAGATATGGGTGGGATTAGTCTTTGATATGTTTGATTTTGACAGCAAGAATGAGGAGAGATGAAACAATACAATTTGTGAAGTGGTGCAAGAACAGAGAGACCTGGGGGTGCTTGTGCAGGAATATTTAAAGGTGGCAGGGTAGGTTGAGAAAGCGATTAATAAATCATATTGCAGTCTGGGCTTTGTAAATAGATAGGTCAAGTACAAAACTCCCGGAGTCATGCCAAACCTGTACAAAACACCAGCTCGGTCCCTGTTGGAACATTGTGCCCAATTCAGGGCACCACACTTTCGGAAAGACCTGCAGGCTTTGGAGAGGGTGCAGAAGAGATTTGCTCGGATGGTGAAGTTGGTGAGGAATTTCAGTCAAGTAAAAAGACTGGGCTAGAAAGGGACGTTCTCCTTAGAGCAGAGAAGGTTAAGGGGAGATTCGATAGATCACCAGAGGGCACAGCTTTAATGTGATGGGCAAAGGTACCAGAGGTGACATGAGGATAAATGTTTTTTAATATCATGAGTGGTTTGGATTTGGAGGGCAATGTCTGATAGGGTGGTAGAAATTCAATGGTATTATTCAAAAAGGGAATTGGCTCAAAACTTGAAGGGGAATTAATTGAGGGAAATGGTGAAAGAGAGCGGAGTTGGATTAACTGGGTTGATTTTCGAAAGAGATGACAAACCTTCGATGGGCCGAATGGCCTCCCTCTGTTGTACTATTCTAGGATTTGTTTCTGATGGGGTAGGATTCGTCTGTCCCCACATTTCTCTGTTAGATCATTAGCACATTGGGCAGTGCAGTCAGTCCAGGGCTCCAGATAATATTCCTGTGACAGAATCACAATGTCACTGTCCCCTCAGTAATCACAATCACCTTGCAGCACATTGTTACTCAATGTTACACTGCCTGTGAAAAGGGGTGTCTGAATGTGCATCTCAGTTCCAACCAGCCCATGTCCAACGCCTAGTCCTTGATAGTTTCCACAGTTTCCATTCTCTCTGGATTGCTGATTCTGTCAGTGCCCCTGAGTCCATGCCAGGTTGTCAGATATTCATTCAGTCCCACAATGGACTCATTAACACTTCTGAGCCGGCTTTGATATTTGCATTCCCTGGGACTAACAGATTTGAATGTTGTGCCGTGTGTCAACTAGGAAAATGTCAACTTTTGCAAAGCAGGAAGCTGTTGTGTTTGTCAAGGACTGAGAACAATAGACTCTTCATATCAGAGGCACAGATACGATCAGCTGAAGGACAAAGATGCACAACTAACAACATAGTCAAACAAACTGAGGAGAGAGAGGGGGTGGGGGAGAGAGAGTTGGGAGTGTGTGTTTGGTGTATGCGTGCATCCAGTCATGCATTATGGAACGTGTGATTAATGGAAGAAGCTACAATACAAAGGGTTTGGAGGTAATGCCACAGTTGTAGGAGGCTCTGGTTCGACTACATCTGGAATATTGCACACAGTCTGGGCACCTTCCTCAACAAGCAGCTGTTTGCCTTAGACCAGATACAGCTGAGATTCACCAGAATGATACTGGGGTTAACACTGAGTACACTCGATGAACAGTGACAATTATCCCTGTCTCTGTAACCCCCTCCAGCCCCCGACAAGCTTCCCTATTTCTGTAACCTCCTCCAGCCCCGACAATGCTCTCTATCTCTGAAACTTCCTCGAGCCCTACATCCCTCCCTCTCTCTGTCACTTCCTCCAGCCCCTACAATACTCCCTATCACTGTAACCTCCTCCAGCCCCTACAATACTCCCTATCACTGTAACCTCCTCCAGCCCAACAACCCTCCTTATCTCTGTAACCTCCTCTGGGCAATACAACAAATGCAACAAAAACCTCAGCACGAAAAGCATCAACAAATGCAACAACAGCCTCAGCGAGGGAAAACACCAACAAATTCAGAAGCAACGTTGGCAAAAAAAAGCTCACCAACCAATGTCAGGAGGAGAAAAAAACACCAACAGAATTCAAGAAGTGCGTCAGGAGGAGAAAAGCAACAAAGACAACTTCAGCAGGTGAAACACAGCAGCAGATGCAACAACATGTTGAATCTGCACGGTCCTCCTTACAAACATTTCGGGCCTTGTGCCAAGGTTGGGAGAGCTGTCAAGCAACAACCTGACATAGTCATACTCAGGGAATCATGCCTTACAGAGAATGTCACAGACCTCGCTATCGCCATCCCCGGGTACGTCCTGTTCCACCATCTCCAACTGCTTCATAAATGAAATTCCCTTCAATCATAAGCTCAGAGTGGGGATGTTCACTGATGACTTCACAATGTTCAGCATCATTCGTGACAGCTCAGATTCTGAAGCAGCCTGTGTTCAGATGTAGCAAGACCTGGACAACATCCAGGCTTGGGCTGATAAGTGGCAAGTAACATTCGTGCCACACAAGTGCCACGCATTGACCATCTACAACAAGAGAGAATATAACCATCTCCCTTTGACATTCAATGGCATTACCATCGCTGAATCCCCCACTATCAACATCCTGGGGATTGCCATTGAACAGAATCTGAACTGGAGTAGCCATATAAATACTGTGGCTACAAGAGCAGGTCAGAGGCTAGGAATCCTGCAGCCAGTAACTCACCTCCTGACTCCCCAAAGCCTGTTAACCATCTACAAGGCACAAGTCAGGAGTGTGATGGAATACTGTCCATTTGCCTGGATGGGTGCAGCTCCAACAACACTCAAGAAGCTCGACACCGTCCAGGACAAAGCAGCCCGCTTGATTGGCACCCCATCTACAAACATTCACTCCCTCCACCACTGATGCTCAGTGTCAGCAGTGTGTACCATCTGCAAGATGCACTGCAGCAATTTCCAAGGCTCCCTCCGTCAACACCTTCCAAACCCGCAACCTCTACCACCTCGAAGGACAAGGGCAGCAGATGCATGGGAACACCACCACTTGCAGGTTCTCCTCCAAGTCACACACCATCGTGACTTGGAACTATATCGGCTGTTCCTTCACTAACTGTGGGTCAAAATCCTGAAACTCCCTTCCTAACAGCACTGTGGGTGTACCTACACTACATGGACTGCAGTGGTTCAAGAAGGCAGCTCACCACCACCTTCTGAAGGGGCAATTAGGGATGGACAATAAATGCTGACCTCAACCAGCATCGCCCAAAATCCCATGAATGAATTAAAAAAGAGAAAATAACCTCAGCAGGGAAAGAAAAACACCAAAAATACAACAACAACCTCAGCATGCAAAAACCGAATTGAACAACAATTTAAGCAGGGAAGAAAACAACAAGTACAACAAAAACCTCAGCAGGGAAAACACCAACCAACACAACAACTACCTCAGCAGGAGAACAAGGCCAACAAATTCAACAACAGATCAGCAGGAGATTCAAACACCAACAAATTCAACAACCTCAGCCGGAGGAAAACACCAGCAAATACAACAACAACCTCAGCAGCAGAATGATACCAACATTTGCAACAGCAACTACTGGCAGCCAATGGTAGAGAGAGGGGCGTGGGTTCCCCATCAGGGAGGGAGGCGTTGTGCAAACCTGAATCACTTGCTTGAGTCGACAAGTCAGTGCCGACCACCAACCACCCATTTATACTAATCCTACACTCATTCCATATTCCTACCACATCCCCACCTGTCCCTGTATTTCCCTCCCACCTACCTATACCACGGGCAATTTATAATGGCATGTGGGAGGAAACCGGAGCACCCAGAGGAAAGTACGCAGACACAGGAAGAACTTGCAAACTCCACACAGGCAGTACCCAGAATTGAACCTGGGTCGCTGGAGCTGTGAGGCTGCGGTGGTAACAACTGGGCCACTGTACCGCCCTTTTCATTGGTGCTTTTATTTTTACTGTTGAAGTTATTGTTGAATTTGTTAGTGTTTTTTTCTGCTGCAGTTGTTTTTGTATTTTTGGGGGGTTTTCTCCTCCAGGGGGACAGCAGTGGGCGAGCAAGCACCAGGAAACACATCAGACTTCACCAATATTGATTATAAAAAACATCGTTTACATTGTTCTGTAAAATTGTTTCCTTACTCTCTCTCGTCATGTCTGTTTCTCTGTCTCTGTTGGTCTTGTTATCTTTCCTCTCTCACACACACTCACTCTCATTCTCTTTCTTTATCCCTGTCTCTCTTTCCTTCTCTCATTTCCTCTCAGCTCTGATGCTTTTTCTGTCTCTCACACACGCACCCATTCTCATTCTCTCTCTTTATCTCACTCTCTTCTTTCCTTCCCCTCTCTTTCTCGCCTCTCATTTCCTCTCTTACTCTTGCTGTCTGTCTCTATTCCTCTCTCACACGCACTCAGTCTCATTCTGTCTCTCTGTCTCTAATTAATTCTGCCTATCTCCTCTCATTTACTGTCTCTGTGTCGCTCTGTCTCTGTCTCTCCCTGTCTGTCTCTGCACCTCCTATTGCCTCATTCTCTCTATCTGTCACTAGTTCTCTCAATCTCTCTCTCTCTTTCCAACTAATTTTCCCTGAATCATTCCATCTCTCAGTGGCTGTGTTGATCAGTCTGTCTCTCTCTCTCTCTGTCTTTGCCTCACTCTACCTCTCCCTTGCTCCCTCCCAGTTGTTCTCTCTCTCTCATTCTCTCTTTATTTCTCCCTATGTGGGGTTCCCCGGGATGGCCTCTCCCTGTCCGGCTCTGTTCCCCTCTAAGGTTTTGTTGGTATGATGTGGTCAGATGGTGCTCTGCAAGGAATACAACGCCAGTGACACTGGTTATTTGACCTATCTGCAGTTTCCACAGCAGCAGGGGCGGTTTGATCACACTGCTTATAACGAGCCTCCTCCTCTGAAAAGAATCTCAAAGTAGTTTGAGATCTGCTTTCCATATTCCTGCTTTCCAGCTTTAAGACAGGAAACACCACTATCCCCATTTGGTCCCATTGTTGATGAAATTAATGTTTGTAATAGTTACTTTATGCATCGCTTACATAATCTCCTCGTCAACCAAATTGAAATAATTTACTGTTCCTTGATGTGAACAGCAGTTAGGATTATTCTGACAGAGTATCATCATTAAACATTACCAATTTTCTTTTTTCTCAGATGCAGACTGAATTGGTTTGTGTTCATCCTTCCGAGTTTGGTGCATTTATAGTTTTATCAATGTAATAAATCTGATTTATAATTGGGCTTAACCTGTGGAGCAAATATAAGTATGAATGTAGCAGCGTGACTGGAGAAGAATAATTTGTCTCCTTCTTATTCCCTCTCTTCTGCTTTTGCCTCTGTCCCGCCCTGTAACCCGCTGTCGTTCTCTCCCCATTGATTTGCGATCCTGTGTCAAGAATCTTGTTAGATGGTTCTCCAGTCCCCGGTGGTCAAAACCCTGGTTCCCGTGGAGGAAGCCACGTTCCACAGAAGCATTGGGCAGGGCAACATGACTGAGTGTTATTTGGACTGGTACTTGCAGATTGGTGACTGCATGGAATGGATCAGATAGAGTGTACTTTCTTCATTGAACGACAGGAAAAGGATTGAAACCCAGCACGAGACTCAGGCAAACATTTTCACTCTGTCATTGAAAAGCTCCCGGGTCCAAGCCAACAGCACTTACTACTGTGGGGCTCACAAGGATACACACAGTGTAACTAGAATGCAAGGAAACATGGCAAAAACTTGGGAATTGTGTAATACACCTAACCCCAGTCTCTGGGAGTACGGTGGCACAGCTGTTATTTTACAGGGACTAGTAATCCAGAGGCCTCGACCAAATGATCCAGAGCACAGGAGTTCAAATCCCACCACAGCAGCTGGGGGAATCTAATTAAACAAACACCACCTTAAATATTCACTCCCTCCGCCACCGACGCACAGTGGCAGCAGTTTGTACCAGCTACAAGATGTACTGCAGTAACGCACCAAGGTTCCTTTGACAGCACCGTCCAAACACATGAGCTCTACCAACTAGAAGGACAAGGGCAGCAGACGCATGGGAACATCACCGTCTGCAAGTTCCCTTCCAAGTCACACACCATCCTGACTTGGAACTATATCACCGTTCCTTCACTTTCGTGGGTCAAAATCCTGGAACACCCTTCCGAACAGCACTGTGGGTGTACCTACCCCACATGGACCTAGTGGTTCAAGAAGGCAGCTCACCACCACCTTCTCAAGGGCGATTAAGGATAGCCAATAAATGCTGGCCTCAACCAGCGTCGCCCAAAATCTCATGAATGAATTAAAAAAGAGAAAATAACCTCAGCAGGGGGCAAAAAAACCTCGAAATAATGCAACAACAAGCTCAACATTAAAAAAATTCCAACAGCAACTGAAGCAGGGAAGAAAACAAAAAACACAACAAAAACCCCAGCAGGGAAAACACAACAACTACCTCAGCAGGAGAACAACGCCAACAAATTCAACAACAGATCAGCAGGAGATTCAAGCACCAACAAATTCAACAACCTCAGTCGGAGAAAAACACCAGCAAATACAACAACAAAAACAACAACAACTTTAGCAGCAGAGCGATACCAACAAATGCAACGACAACTACTGGCAGCCAATGGTAGAGAGAGGGGTGTGGGATCCCCATCAGGGAGGGAGGTGTTGGACAAACCTCAATCACTTGCTTGAGTCTTCATGTGGCTTCTCACAGGACTCAACTCTCTTCTTTCCACTGATTTCCCAATTGCAGGATCAGCTTCCAGTGGAAGATGTATCTGTTATTGAGTCTCATGGTCTGATTTCAAAGTAAGGGATCATTCTCACCACCACCCCACACACCCATTGTTTGTGTTAACAGCTCTCTTTCTTATTTTCTTTCTCTGTATCTTTCTCTCCTTCCTTCATTCTTCACATCCCAGTTTGTCCCTGTTCACTGACCTTCTTCTCTCCCGGTCTCTTCCCGCAGGCGCGATCTCGGCGAGGGTCCACCAGACTCACACCGCCGTCTCCAGATTTCCTGGGGAGGGAGTGGGACTGGAGTGCCATGTGGAGGGTGAGAGTAGCGGTTACATGTTCTAGTACAGACAGGACCCGGGGAAGGAGCCGCGGCTGATGTTTTACTCTGCAGCTACACCAGGTGTGAACTCAGAGGGGATGGTGGAGGGTTTCAATGCCAAACGACCGACTGGTTCCCAGTTCAACCTGGAGACCACCAGCCTGCGGGAGAATCACTCGGCCCTGTATTTCTGTGCCTGGAGTCAGCACAGTGACTCAGAGAGACGGAGCAGTTCAACAAAAACACCAACAGAAACACCTGTTTCAGATAAAAGCCTGCAGCTCTGTATCCTGTTCGGTTTATCTGTTGCAGTGTGAACATGTCTTCCACATGAAGACACAGAAAGATGTTCAAGGATGATATCAGAACTGAGAGGTGATAATGATCAGGAAAAGACTGAACAGACTGGGGCTCTTTTCTCCAGAAAAGAGAAGGCTGAGGAGTGACCTGATAGAGCTCTTTAAGATTATGAAAGGGGTTTTGATCAGATAAATGTAGAGAAGATTTTTTCCATTTGCGGGCGAGTCCAGAAAAAGGGGGAGGGGTCATCAATATAAGACAGTCACCAATAAATCCAATTGGGAATTCGGGAGAAACATCTTCACCCAGAGAGTGAGGAGAATGTGGAACTCATTACCACAGGCTGAGGGGAATAGGCAAGATGTATTTAAGCTGGGGGTGGCGGGGGTCGGGGGGGTCGGGGGGGGGGGTGCTGCATAGGACATGAGGGAGAGAGGAACAGAAGGAGATGCGGCTGGGGGCGAGATGAAGAGGGCGTGGAACGACGTTCGTGTGGATCAAAAAGGCCTGCATGGACGTGTCTGGCCGAATGCTCTGTTTCTGTGCTGTAAATTCCCTGCAGCTGGAGCGAGGAGCAGGAACACCAACACTGTGGGACTAGACAGTGGAGCTGGGGAACTGACTCCTGGGTGAGGAGCAGCTTTCCTTTGTGATCCTCATCTAAACCTGTCACAATCTTGTACACCTCTATCAGGTCTCCACTCAATCTCATTTTCTCCAGGTTTTCCAACCTAACCTTGTAATTAAAATCCCCTATCCCCGAAACCATTGTGGTAAATCTCCTCTACACCCTCTCAAGGAAACTCACCTCCTTCCTAAAGTGTGGTGAGCAGAACTGGATGCAATTGTCCAGTTGTGGCCTAACTAGAGCTTTATAAAGATTCAGCATAACTTCCCATATTTTGTAGGCAGTGCCTCTATTTATGAAGCCCAAGATCTCACAGTTTTGCTAATCTCATATGTTTTGCTATTCCCATATTCTTTGCTACTGTTTCGAAGTACAGGCGCTGCTGTAATGCAGGAAGTGTGGCAGCCAGTTTCCACAAGGCAAGATCCCACGAACTGACAATGTGCAGATCCTGCTGAAGTTGTTTTTGTTTCTTTTGTTTTTTTCTCCTGCTGAAGTTGTTGTTGACTTTGTTGGTGTTTTTCCTGTTGAAGTTGTTGTTGCATTTGTTGCTGTTTTTCCTGCTGAGGTTGTTGTTGAAATTTTTGGTGTTTTTCCTGTTGAGGTTGTTGTTTTGAATTTGTTGTTGTTTACTCCTGCAGAAGTTGTTGTTGAATTTGTTGGTGTTTTTCTTGTTGTTGAATTTGTTGGTGCTTTTTTCCTTCAGGTTGTTGTTGAATTTGTTGGTGTTTTCTCCTGCTAATGTTGTTGTTGACTTTGTTGGTGTTTTTCTCCTGTTGAAGTTGTTGTTGATTTTATTAGTACTTTATTTTTCTCCTGTTGAAGTTATTGCTGAGCTTGTTAGTGGGTTATTTTTCTGGTGCAGTTGTTTTTGTATTTTTTCCTGTTTGTCTCCTGCTAAAGTTGCTGTTGAATCTATTGGTGTTTTTTCTCGATGTTGTTGTTTTTCTCCTGAAGTTGTTGTTGAATTCCATATCATTTAATACCCTCACCTAACATCAATCTAGCAATCTCTGCTTTGGAATGTCTGATTAACCCCCTCAAACCCCCATCTGTAGAGCTTTTTGAGGGAGAGAGTTCCAGATTTCCACTTCCTGCTGTGTGAACCAGCGTTTCCTGACATCACTCCTAAACAGCCCCACCCCACCTTGCCCTGGACTCCCCCAGCAGAGGAAATTGTTTCTGTCCATTAACACCATCGAATCCTTTAATCGCCCTAAATATTTCAATGAGATCACCCTTTAATCTCCTATACTTAAGAGAATATGACATTAGGCCATGCAAACTGTGAAGCTAATTGAACCCTTTTAGACCTGGTGTCATTACTTCCAAGGCTGAGACATCCTTCCTGAGTTTTGATGCACAGAACTCAACATGGTTTCTCCAGAAGGGGACTAATCCGAGCTGCATACAACAGTAACACAACACCCAGCGCTTTCTATTCCAGCTCCCTTGAGGGAAAAGGGACAATACTCTTTGTTGTAATAGTTACTTAATGTTTTAATTATTTGACCTGGAAACGAACCTGCAGAAAGGTTATTTCAATGAGCAGGAGTTCACTCTGTGGAACAGGGTCCCAGGGAGACGCTGGAAGCAGATATTACCTGCACATTAGAGAGATTTCACTCAGGGATACACTTATAGTGTAAGCTGAGTCATGAGGGGTGGTGAGTGTAACATGTTCAGGAGGAACAGGGGAATTCAACAACTACTTCAGGAGGGGGAAAAAGAACAACAAATACAACAACTTCAGGAGCAGAAAGACACCAACAAATTCAACAACTTCTTCAGGAGAAATAAAAACAAACATCACAACAACTTCAACAGGAAAATTACACCAACAAATTCAACAACAACTTCAGGAAGCAATCACCAACAAATCCTGCAACTTTAGGGGAAGGGGGGAGTAAAGAAAACAACTAATATTCTCACAACGTCAGCAGGGGAAACACCAACAACTTCACCAACAACTTTAGGGAAGTACATCAAGCAACGCAGCAGCAACTTCAGCTGGGGAAAGACACCAACAAGTTCAACAACAACTTCAGTGAAAAAAACAATAAATACAGCAACAACTTCAGCAGGGGAAAAACACTAACAAATTGAACAACATCAGAAGGGGGTAAAACACTGACAAATGGGGAAATAGCACAACTTGTTGAGGTTGATGGGAATTTGTTCACAAAAGCTCCGAGTATCTGATCAGACCTGGATGATGTAATCGTTGCAAACAAAGCCCATTTCAGCCTCAATGTGGAAAGGGGAGAGGGAGATTCATAAAAGGGGCTCAAAGATCTTCTACCAGCTCGTAAATAGTAAGTGAGTAGTAAGAGGTAAAGAGGGGTCAAGTAAGGACGGAGAGAGTAATATGTGCTTTGAGGCACAGGGCAAAGCTAATATACTTAATGAGAACTTTGTATCAGTGTTCCCGAAGGAACTGGAGGCTGAAAATTATCTGTAGAAGCAGAGAGAGTAGAGGCAATGGATAGGATAACAATTGAGAGCTGGTACTAAAAAGGCTGGCTATGCTTTGGGTGGATAAGTCACCTGGTTCAGATAACTTGTATCCCAGGTTGCGAAAGGAATTGGGGGGTAGAGATAGAAGAAGGGCTTGCCGTAATCTTTATATCTTCCCTGGTTATGGGGGAGGTGCCAGAGGATGACAGAGTGGCAAACCCATATTCAAGAAAGGGTGTAAGGACAGTCCGAGCAACTACAGGCCACTTAGTTTAACATCAGTGATGGGTAAGGTTCTAGAAACAATAATCAGAGAAAAATCAATAGACGGTTAGAGAGGTTCTAGTTTAATTAAGAATAGCCAGCATGGATTTTCAAAAGGCAGAACATTATTGACTAATCTAATTAAATTCTTTGATGAAGCAACAGAGAAGGTCGATGGAGTGAATGTGGTGGATGTTGTTTATGTGGATTTTAAGAAAGCGCTTGACAATTTACCACATAAAAGGCTGGTTAACACAACTGAGGCTCATGGATGAGAGGGTCAGTGTTCAATTGGGTGAAAAAGTGCCGTCAGGACAGGAAACAACGAATCGTAGTAAATGGTTGCTTTTTTGACTGAGGGGTGGTCGTCACTGGTGTTCCCCCATGGGTCAGTGCTGGGACCACTGCTTTTTCTGCAACATATAAATGACTTGGATCTTGAAATACAGAGCAGAATCTCAAAATTTGCTCTCCACACCAAACCTGGAGGTGCAGCAAACAGTGAAGATGATATGAACTGCCTGGATCAGGTCATAGATAGACGAGCAGAATGGGCAGAAAGGTGACCAATGGAATTTCATTCTGACAAGTGTGAGGTGATGCATTTTAGCAGAAGGAATAGGGAGAGACAATATATACTTAATGGCACAGTTGTAAAGAGTGTGCAGGGACAGAGGGACCTGGGGGTGTATGTGCACACATCTTTGAAAATGGCAGGACATAGTGAGAGCTTGGTTAGGAAAGCATGTGGGATCTTGGGCTTCATAAATAAAGGCATTGGGTACAGATAACTCAGACAAGGAAAACTGGTTCCCATTAACTAATGGTACAATAAGGAGGTTGAAGGTTTGGGTAAGAGATGCAGGGAATATAAGGAAGAATTTTATTTGCACTAAGGGTGTTAATGACCTGGAACTCACTGCCCACAGGATGGTGGAAGCGGAGATGATCAATGACTTCAAGAGATAGCCGGATAGCCACCTGAGAGAAATAGACTTACAGGGCTACAGGGATCGAGCCAGGGGAGTGCACTGATTGCACAGCACCGTGGACAGCCAGCATGGACCCGACGTTCCGAATGGCCTTCTTCAGTGCCGTAAATGACTCGATGACTCCTTCAAAAGAAGCAACCCTTGACTCCTCTGTCCTTACAAAATACTGTCCCATCTCCAACCTCCCTTTCCTCTCCGAAATCCTGGAACAAGCTGTGCCCAGCTTTCCCAGAATTCCATGTTTGAATCCATCAGCCCCTAGCTATGGTTCTGATATTAATACCAGCCATATCAGTAATGGGTCAGTATTTGACAATAGCCTGTCAATAACTCCCTCAGATATACAGACTAATGCTTCGAGAAATACACCCTTGGCAATGTTTGACTTGACATTTAAATACAGAGCCCATCGCAGTCCCATCACTGTCCCAATGTTAGGGTGTGACCAGCAGTCAGTCTCTGGTCCATTGATAGCTGGGCAGAGGCTTCACAATGTCACGTTTCCTGGTTGCACAGCGACTCTCACAGCTCTCTCCCTCTCTCTCTCTCTCTCTCTGGCTGTCTTCCCTCTTGTTTGCCTATGTACCTGAATATGTACCGGTGCCTTTTCGGGAGATCCTATCTGTGCCTCTGATCTAAACAGTCCATTGTCCTCAGTCTGTGAGACTCATCTGACTAGCACGACATCAGTACTGGATCATATTGGGGCAATGTGCTCTGTATCCTCTCAGATTAATGGACACTGAGTATCTGACATAAAATATTCACAGGATAAATACCTCCCATATCAGTAATGTGTCAGTATTGAGCAATAGGCTGTGTATATTAGATCATAAATGGACACTGAGTGTCCCAGACAGATCATTCTCATGATAAATTGCTTCAATATGTCAGCAACCGTCCAGGACCCCAAACTCTCCTTCCAGGTGAAACAGCGATTCACTTGGACTTTCAATATCAAATAGAAAGAGGGAGTTATTGACAGGCTATTTTATATCATCCCTCACGACCACCTGCCAAAGTGCGTCACAGCCAATGAAATGCTTGTTTTGCTGCAGTGCAGTCACTGTTGTAATGTAAGAATCATGGCAGCTGATTTGTCCACAGCAAGCTCCCACAAACAGCAATGTGAGAATGACCAGGTAATCTGTATTAGTGACGTTAATTGAGGGATAATTATTGGCCAGGACACCAAGGAGAACTCCCCTGCTGTTATTCAATATAGTCCAATGGGACTGTTTATATCCACGGGAGTAAGAGGATTTTTTTATATTATTTATATTAGATATACAGCACTGAAACAGGCCCTTCGGCCCACCGAGTCTGTGCCGAACATCAACCGCCCATTTTATACTCATCCTGCACTAATCCCATATTCCCAACAAACATCCCCACCTATCCCTATATTTCCCTACCACCTACCTATACTAGTGACAATTTATAATGGCCAATTTACCTATCAACCTGCAAGTCTTTTGGCTTGTGGGAGGAAACCGGAGCACCCGGAGAAAACCCACGCAGACACAGGGAGAACTTGCAAACTCCACACAGGCAGTACCCGGAATCGAACCCGGGTCCCTGGAGCTGTGAGGCTGCGGTGCTAACCACTGCGTCACTGTGCAGGATGGAGTCTCTGTTTAACGTCACATCTGAAAGCGGGCTCCTGACAGTGCAACACTCACTCAGTACTGCCGCTCTGACAGTGCAGCACTCACTCAGTACTGCCCCTCTGACAGTGCAGCACTCCCTCAGTACTGCTCCTCTGACAGGGCAGCACTCCCTCAGTACTGCCGCTCTGACAGTGCAGCACTCAATCAGTACTGCCCCTCTGACAGTGCAGCACTCACTCAGTACTGCTCCTCTAACAGGGCAGCACTCCCTCAGTACTGACCCTCTGACTGTGCAGCACTCACTCAGTACTGCCCCAATAACAGTGCAGCACTCCCTCAGTACTGATCCTCTGACAGTGCAGCACTCCCTCAGTACTGACCCTCTGACAGTGCAGCAATCCCTCAGTACTGACCCTTGACAGTGCAGCACTCACTCAGTACTGACCCAATAACAGTGCAGCACTCACTCACTGCTGACCCTTGACAGTGCAGCACTCACTCAGTACTGACCCTTGACAGTGCAGCACTCACTCAGTACTGACCCAATAACAGTGCAGCACTCACTCAGTACTGACCCAATAACAGTGCAGCACTCACTCAGTACTGACCCTTGACAGTGCAGCACTCACTCAGTACTGACCCTCTGACAGTGCAGCACTCCCTCAGTACTGACCCTCTGACAGTGCAGCACTCACTCAGTACTGCTCCTCTGACAGGGCAGCACTCCCTCAGTACTGACCCTTGACAGTGCAGCACTCACTCAGTACTGCTCCTCTCACAGTGCAGCACTCCCTCAGTACTGACCCTCTGACAGTACAGCACTCACTCAGTACTGACCCTCTGACAGTGCAGCACTAACTCAGTACTGCTCCTCTGACAGGGCAGCACTCCCTCAGTACTGACCCTCTGACAGTGCAGCACTCACTCAGTACTGCCCCAATAACTGTGCAGCACTCCCTCAGTACTGACCCTCTGACAGTGCAGCACTCCCTCAGTACTGACCCTCTGACAGTACAGCACTCACTCAGTACTGACCCTTGACAGTGCAGCACTCACTCAGTACTGCTCCTCTCACAGTGCAGCACTCCCTCAGTACTGATCCACTGACAGTGCAGCACTCCCTCAGTACTGACCCTCTGACAGTACAGCACTCACTCAGTACTGACCCTCTAACAGTGCAGCACTCCCTCAGTTTGTCCCTCTGACAGTGCAGCACTCCCTCAGTTCTGACCCTCGCACAGTGCTGCACTCCCTCAGTTAGCCCCTCTGACAGTGCAGCACTCACTCAGTACTGACCCTCGGACAGTGCAGCACTCCCTCCGTACTGACCCTCCGACAGTGCAGCACTCCCTCAGTTTTCCCCTCTGACAGTGCAGCACTCACTCAGTACTGACCCTCTGTCAGTGCAGCACTCCCTCAGTACTGGCCCTGTCACAGTGCAGCACTCACTCAGTACTGACCCTCCGACAGTGCCGCACACCCTCAGTCCTGACCCTCTAACAGTGCAGCACTCCCTCAGTACTGACCCTCTGTGAGTGAAGCGCTCCCTCAGTACTGACCTTGCAACAGTGCAGCACTCCCTCAGTACAGACCCTCTGACAGTGCAGCACTCCCTCAGTATTGACCCTCTGACAGTACAGCACTCTCTCAGTACTGACCCTACGACAGTGCAGCACTCCCTCAGTACTGCCCTCATAACTGAAGCTACTGTTTTCAGTTTCCGCTCCAAACTCCATTCCTTCACTACTGACTCTACCTCTCTCCCCGGCAGCGGTCTGAGTTTAAGCCAGTCTGTTCGAAATCCTGGTGCCACATTTGATGCCGAGATGCGCTTCTGACCTCATGTAGGCACCATCACTAACTCATTTCCACCTCTGTAAGATCACCCGAACGCGCCCCAATTTCAGCTGAAATGTGGCTGAAACCCTCATTCAAGACATTGTCAGCTCTGGACTTGACAATGTCAAGGCAGTCCTGATGCTCACCCAATTTCTGTAAACCTGAGGTCATCTAAAACTCTTCTGCCTGTGTCTTAAGTTGCTCCAAGTCCTGATCCCCTGTCACTCCTGCTCTCACTGCCCTACATTGTCTCCCAGTCAAGCAACATCCACATTTTAAGTTTCTCGTCCTTGTCCTCAAATCCCCCATGGCCCTTCCCCTCCCTATCGCGTTGACCTTCTACAGCCCTCCCTATCTCTGTAACCTGCACCAGTCTCTACAACCCTCCCTATTGCGTTAACCTCCTCAGCTCCTACAGCCCTTCCTATCTCTGTAACATCCACCAGCTCCTACAGCCCTCCCTATCTCTGTAACCTGCACCAGTCTCTACAACCCTCCCTATCGCGTTAACCTCCTCCAGCTCCAACAGCCCTCCCAATCTCTGTAACCTCCACCAGCTCCAACAATCCTCCCTATCTCTGTAGCCTCCACCAGTCTCTACAACCCTTCCAATCGCGTTAACCTCCTCCAGCTCCGACAGCCCTCCCTATCTCAGTAACCTCCACCAGCTCCAACAATCCTCCTTATCTCTGTAATCACCACCAGTCTCTACAACTCTCCCTATCTCTGTAACCTCCACCAGTCTCTACAACCCTCCCTATCTCTGTAACCTCCACCAGCTCGTACAGCTCTCCCTATCTCTGTAACCTCCACCAGTCTCTACAACACTCCCTATCGCGTTAACCTCCTCCAGCTCCTACAACCCTCCCTATCTCTGTAACCTCCACCAGTCTCTACAACCCTCCCTATCTCTGTAACCTCCACCACCTCCAACAACCCTCCCTATCTCTGTAATATCCAACAGCTCCTACAATCCTCCCTATCTCTGTAGACTCCACCAGTCTCTACAACCCTTCCAATCGCGTTAACCTCCTCCAGCTCCGACAGCCCGCCCTATCTCTGTAACCTCCACCAGCTCCAACAATCCTCCTTATCTCTGTAATCACCACCAGTCTCTACAACTCTCCCTATCTCTGTAACCTCCACCAGTCTCTACAACCCTCCCTATCTCTGTAACCTCCACCAGCTCGTACAGCTCTCCCTATCTCTGTAACCTCCACCAGTCTCTACAACACTCCCTATCGCATTAACCTCCTCCAGCTCCAACAACCCTCCCTATCTCTGTAACATCCACCAGCTCGTACAGCTCTCCCAATCTCTGTAACCTCCACCAGTCTCTACAACCCTCCCTATCGCGTTAACCTCCTCCAGCTACTAGAACCCTCCCTATCTCTGTAATCTCCACCAGTCTCTACAACTCTCCCTATCTCTGTAACCTCCACCAGCTCCAACAATCCTCCCTATCTCTGTAACCTCCACCAGTCTCTGCAACCCTCCCAATCGCGTTAACCTCCTCCAGCTCCTACAGCCCTCCCTATCTCTGTAACCTCCACCAGCTCCAACAATCCTCCCTATCTCTGTAATCTCCACCAGTCTCTACAACCCTCCCTATCTCTGTAACCTCCACCAGCTCCAACAACCCTCCCTATCTCTGTAACATGCACCAGCTCGTACAACTCTCCCTATCTCTGTAACCTCCACCAGCTCCAACAATCCTCCCTATCTCTGTAACCTCCACCAGTCTCTGCAACCCTCCCAATCGCGTTAACCTCCTCCAGCTCCTACAACCCTCCCTATCTCTGTAATCTCCACCAGTCTCTACAACTCTCCCTATCTCTGTAACCTCCACCAGCTCCAACAATCCTCCCTGTCTCTGTAACTTCCACCAGTCTCTACAACCCTCCCAATCGCAGTAACCTCCTCCAGCTCCTACAGCCCTCCCTATCTTTGTAACCTCCACCAGTCTCTACAACTCTCCCTATCTCTGTAACCTCCACCAGTCTCTACAACCCTCCCTATCTCTGTAACCTCCACCAGCTCCAACAACCCTCCCTATCTCTGTAATATCCACCAGCTCCAACAGCACTCCCTATCTCTTCAAACTCCACCAGCTCCTACATCCCTCCCTATCTCTTTAACCTCCACCAGCTCCAACAGCACTCCCTATCTCTGTAACCTCCACCAGCTCCTACAACCCTCCCTATCTCTGTAACATCCACCAGTTCCGACAGCCATCCCTCTCTCTGTAACCTCCACCAGCACCTACAGCCCTCCCTATCGCTGTAACGTCCTCCAGCCTCTACAACCTTCCGAAATCTCTGCACTCCTCTAATTCTGGCCCTTTAAGCATCCCCGACCTTAATTGTTCAACCATTGGTGGCCACACCTTCAGTTGCCTGCGGCCTAAGCTCTGGAATTGCTTCGCTACACCTCTCCGCCTCTCCACCTCACTTTTCAATTTAAAATTCTCCTTAAAACTTACCTCTTTGACTGAGCTTTTGATTGTCTGACCGAATCTTTCCTTACGTCACTCAGTTTCATATTGTGTTTATAATGCTCCTGTGAAGAGCCTTGGCAAGTTTTATTACATTAAAGGTGCGAGAGTATTATAAATTGTTGTTTTGTCCCTTTCCCTGCCTCTGTACTTTATTAAGACCTGTTCCATCTCTCACCATTGCCGTTCTGAAGAAGGCTGACCAAGCTGAAACGTTAACTCTGTTTCCATCTCCACAGATGCTGCCAGACCTACTGAATATTCTGTTTGTGTTTCAGAGTTCCAGCATCTGCAGTATTTTCCCATTGGTGCAATGTGTTGGTTGTGGGTGAGGGATCTCTCAATAACTCCCTCAAGTGGGCAGAATTCATTCATCTTTCTGCAATGTAACCTGGGCAATGCTTGACTGTAAATGCAAATCCATTGCAGTCCCAATGTCAGGGGCACAGCAGCAGGGACATTGATATCTGCTCAGGGGCCTCACAGTGTCGTGTGTCCTGCCGACAAAAGCCTTCTCCCAGCTCTCTGGCTTTGCTCATTGTTGTTTGCATATGTTGCTGAATGTGTACCTGTGGCCTGTGGGAGATCTTATCTGTGCCTCTGATATGAACAGTCCACTGTTCTCCGACTGTGAGCATCTTCTGAAAAACATTTTTACTTTGCAGGTATTTTATCAGCTGCCATTGAGCAGGAAGGACATAGAGGAGCAGAGCTGTAAAGAAATAACTGAGGGGTGAAAAAAATTATGTGATGATTTGAGACTTTAACTACCCCGATATTGAATTGGGCAGTCATTAAGATTATCCGAAATGGGAGCAAGGAGTAGGCCATTCGGCCCCTCGAGCCTGCTCAGCCATTCTATAAGTTCATGACTGATCTGATTGCAGCTTTAACTCCACTTTCCTTTCTGCCCACTATAACCCCGACTCCCTTGTAGAATCAAAATCTGTCAAACTCAGGCTTGAATATATTCAATGACCCAGCCTCCGTTGCTCTCCAGGGAACGGAGTTCCACAGACTCACAATCCTCTGAGAGAAAAACATCCTCCTCATCTCCGTCTTAAATGGGAGAGGCCCTTATTCTGAAATTGTTACGCCTAGTTCTAGATTCCCCAACGAGAAGGAACATCCACTCAGCATCTACACAGTCAAGCCCCCTCAGAATCTTACGTGGCTCATTTTTCTAAACTCCAATGAGTATCTGCCCAACCTCTTCAAACATTCCTCATAATAATCAAAGAATCACAGAATTGTGACCATGCCGAAGGAGGCCATTCGGCCCATCGTCTCCCCACTGGCTCTCTGAAAGAGCAACTCCCTCAGTTCCACTCACCCGGCCTCTTCCTGTCACCCTGCAAATTCTTCCATTTCATGTAACTGTCTAATTTTATTTTAAATGTTTCAGTTGAATCTGCCTCCACCATGTTCTCAGGCAGCGCATTCCAGAGCTTAACCACTCGCTGCATGAAAACTTGTTTCCTCATGTCACTTTTGCTTCTCTTACCAAATACTTTAAATCTGTGCCCTCTCGCTCTCGATCCTTTCACGAGTGGAAACAGTGTCTACTCTGTCCAGGCCCCTCATGATTTTGAATAGCTCTCTCAAATCACCTCCCAGCCTTCTCTTCTCCAAGGAAAACAGTCCTAATTTCTCCAATCTATCTTCATAACTGAAATTCCTCATACCTGGAACCATTCTTGTGAATCTCGTCTGTACTCTCTCAAATGCCCTCACATCTTTTCTCAAGTGCAACACCCAGAATTGGAGGCAACACTCCAGCTGAGGACAAACTGGTGTCTGATACGAGTTCAACATAACTTCCTTGCTCTTGTAATCTATGCCCCTATTAATATAGCCCAGGATAGTGTATGCTTTATCAACCACTCTCTCAACCTGTCCTGCCATCTTCAATGACTTATGCACAGAAACACACAGGTCTCTCTGCTCCTTCACCCCCTTTAGAATTGTAACCTCGATTCTATATTGTCTCTCCATGTTCTTGCTACCAAAATTAATCACTTCAAATTTCTCCACATTGAACCTCATCTGTCACTTGTCTGCCCATTCCACCAACTTGTCTATGTCCTTTTGAAGTTCTACACTATCCTCCTCACAGTTCACAATGCTTCCAAGTTTCGTATCATCTGCATATTTTGAAATTGTGCCCTGTACACCGAGGTCTAGGACATTAATATATATCAGGAAAAGCAAGGGTCCCAACACTGATCCCTGGGGAAGTCCACTACAAACCTTTCTCCAGCCCGAAAAACATCCATTATCCACTATTCTCTGTTTCCTGTCACTCAGCCAATTTCGTAATCCATGTTGCTACCGTCCTATGCATTCCAAGAGCTACATGTTTGCTCACAAGTCTGATGTGTGGAACTGTATCAAATGCCTTTTGAAAGGTCAGGATTTCTCATTTTGATCTGACAGGCCTTGAATGAGCTGGATTATCCAGGGTGGAAGCACAGACCAGAATAGAATGGAGTAGCACAAGGTTTGGGGAATGCTGGGCAGTCCCACCACGTACAGTCACATCCCTTCTGATCTCAGCACTCAGCAATCATTTAACAGTGAGTATTCCCTCCCAGAACAAAAAAAAAACTGGATTTCCATGATCAGATGGTAAAGCCATTCCAGCAAAATCAATCAGCTTCTTGAGACGGTCAGGTTCAATATTCATAGATATATTTAGCAGACAGAGAATGCAATAAAACTTTAAACACACAGTTTACAATCAGATTTGCAATCACACTGGGTGGTCAGGAAGTCAAACACGTTAAAAAGCCTTTCCATGCTGCAGCTCTCCTTGTTTGAATGTCCATCAATGGAAGATACACAGCCATGTTCACTTATTGCAGACGTTTTACATTGTTACACTAGAGAGCTGTGACCAATGAATCATTTCACAACAGTTCAACAGACTGGTCAGGATGTTAATATTGGGAAATTGGAGAGGAGCAGGGAGTCAGTGAATGGCAATAGTTCCAGGGGTTATGGGTGAACAGGGTTCGGAGTGAGTTTAGATACAGGCAGCAAATGTTTGTATGAGGATAAGATCAGGAATTGTGAAAGATGTGCGGTTGGCCAGGAGAGTATCGGAATAGTCCAGTCTGGAGGTAACAGAGTCACGGATGAGGGTTTCAGCAGCAGATGAGCTGAAGCAGGGGCGGAGTCGAGAGATGGTATGGAGGTGCAAAATGGACTGTCTTGGTGATGGTGTGGATATGTGGTCGAAAACTCATCTCGGGGTCAAACACAACAACAAAGGCTGAAAACTGTCTTGATCAGTTTCAGACAGGTACCAGAGATGGTGTCAGTGGTCCAAGAATGACATTTGTGTCGGGGACCACAGACAATGGCTTCAGTCTTCCCAATATTTAGTAGGAGAAAATATCTGCTCATCCAGTATTGGATGTTAGACAAGCAGTGTGGCAGAGCAGAGACAATGGAAGCATTCACAGAGGTGTTATTGAGATGGAGTGTTGTCAGCATTAGGTTCCTGAGCTCAGTACAACTCCCTTCCTTTGTTATTAAACATTTGACATATGCCACACATAAATGCTTTGTACTCAATGAAAGCTTTCCTTTTCAATATATTTTGATTCTGCAAAGTTCAGCATCAACCGATCCCCCATTCTGCATGAACCCTCAATTTAAAAGATGTTATCTACCCTGAGGTTCTCCTTGGACAAGGACGAACTGTTTTCCTTGCCCCTATTCTCAGTGCTGACAGCTCCATGAAGCTTAGGGACCTCTACTCAATGGTAGATCTTTAAAGAAACTCCCTCATTAAACCTGAGATCACTTCATCCTGAAAGTGGCCAGAGCTGTCAGGTTAGTCTGGGTTCAGCTGACCAGTGGTCACTGTATACAAATGGGATCGTACTTCTCTATTTAACAAAGCAATAGCTTAAAGCTCCCACACCCCTGCGGTATAAAGACACACCAATTACAGTATAACATTAGCATACTTCTAGTCGGAGATTAACCCTTTGCTGACAATTTCCTTGAGTTAAACAAGGTGAAGATAAGATGGTACAGTGATTGAGTGAGGATGTAAAACACACAGAGACTGGATCACACGTGTCGGGTGCTTGTTGACATGTCCAAACACCTTCACACTTCCACAGGCTCACTAGCCGAGCACTGAACGTCTTCTGGATCCAATTCGAGCTTCGTGTGTGGACACTGATCCTGGAACATGTGCTTCATCTGCATCGCAGAGAGGAGAAACGATGAGTATTACTGCAAGGGGAGGAGTGAATAGAAATAGACAGAGAGCATACAGACAGAGATCGGGAGAGAGGGTGGGGGCAAGACAGTGAGATACAGGGAGAGGCAAAGATACTCACATAGAGGGAGAGATGGAGAGGGAGGGTGGGAGAGCTACAGGGATTGAGACAGAGGTAGAGAAACAGAGGGTGTGAGAGCGAGAGGTCGTCAGAGATGCAGTGAGGGACAGACAGAGACAGAAAGCAAGACACAGAAAGAGAAATACAGATTGGGTGAGCGAGGCAGAGAAAGAGACAGAGATAGAAAGGACATAAAGAGAGAATGGGGAGAGTGAGAGGGAAGATCAGAGAGAGGTTACCGTACAACGAGGAGGCCATTCATCCCCTCGAGTCTGTTACACAGGAACAGGAGGAGGCCATTCAGCCCCTCGTTCGAGTTATTACACAGGAACAGGAGAAGGCCATTCAGCCCCCTCACCCCCTCTCCAGCCTTTCACACAGGCTCAGGAGGAAGCCCATTCAACCCCTCACAAGCCTGATCTGGGGGACCAGAAGATAAGCAGAGGGGGAATTAGAGCTGTTTAAATAATGACCTGGAGTTCCCATTCAGTGAATACAGACAGTGAGAGGGAGGATCTGTTGTCTCCCGTGTTTCTCCTCAGTCCAGTGCAGTCTCTCACCCTCTCCACAACGATTCTCTTTGCAGTTTCATCATCCAGATCAGTCATTGAAGTGATCTTCACATTAATCCTCTTGTATTTAGTATCTAAACACAACAGTCACAACATCAACAGGTTGAACACACCCAGAGTTTAGCACAGGGAACGGGACGTATTTCGAATGAACTCTCCTCTCTAATTTAAACTCTCTTTCCTCCAGTTTGTCATCCACTCGTTTGTTCATCTGTCTCTGTTATTCTCTCTATCTCAACTCGTCTTGTCTATAATCTGACCTCTCTGTGTTATCATCCTCTATCCTGCACTCTCTTCTCTGTTGCCTCCTTGTTCCATCTCCCCAGATCATTTGCATTCCGTGTTTACTCCGGTCTCACTGCCCTTTTCTCTGTCTCTGTCTATCACTCTCACTCTCTCTCTCTCTCTCTCTGATGCTCTCTGTCCCTCTGACAAAGACAAAGACAGAGAGACAGACAAAGAGCATCTGTGAGAGAGACAGAGAGAGAGAAAGTGAGAGTCAGAGAGACAGACAGGGAGACAGAACATCAGAGAGAGTGGGAGACAGAGTGAGGTGAAAGAGGGAGCTGGAGAAACTGAGAACCACATAGGAGAGAGGCGGTTACAGAAATGAAATATATTTATATATGCGTGTGAAAGGCAGATAAAGGAGAAACAGAGAGACAGAGATAAAACTGAGAGTTACAGAGAGAGGGATGTGAGATAGAAGCTCAAAGATATTTCTGAAGGAATTTCTGGACGTTTACGTTTCTGTGTTTCCCAATGTATCCAGTCATACTGAACACAAGCGACTGCAACTCTTGTCTGACAGCACAGACAAGACAGAGAGAGAGACAGAGAGAGAGTGAGAACGATGGGTTTCCCTACACAGAACGATCACACAGCTGTTTGGAGGCCCTCGGTCCTGATATATTTGTGCCAGACTGAGACAGGAGGAGGGATTTAATATTCCTGAAATGTGGAGAATCTGAAATGTTCCCACCATCATCAGAAACAGGCTGGGAGTCGGGAGGTTCCTCGGGAGTAGACGGAATCCCCGAGTCTGTGAGGGTCAAATAAAGACAAGAGGAATTTCACTGGGATTCAGAACGCTGGATGAGTGGACAGAAGTGTTTCAACACAGAACCTCCTCTCGTATGTAATCTAACTCCCTCGACACACTGAATCAATGTATACCAGCCTTTACTGAGGGGGGACACAAGATATCATCGGCTGCAGAATCAGTTACTACTCCAACAAGAAACAAAAACTAACAGAGAAAACTCAGGAGATTATCAAAATGATCAGCGAAACGACAGGGGGAAAGTGGAGTCAGAGAACAACAGAGAGCAGGAGTGAGAGAAAAGGAGGGAAGGCGACAGGTGTGAGACAGAAAAGAGTAAGGGAGATCTGGAATGAGTGTGAACAAGAGTGAGAAAAGAAAACAGCACTGTAATGTTCCCCTTAATCAATACTGATACCCCTCCTCCTTTCCTTCCTCCCCTCTCTTTCCTGAACACCTTGTAGTCAGGAATATTCACTACCCAGTCCTGCCCCTCTTCGAGCCAGGACCCTGTAATTGCCACAACATCATATTTCCACGTGGCTATCTGCGCCTGAAGTTAAACAACCTTATTTACCACTCTCATTGCATTCACATACACACACATTAAACTGAATTTACAGCTCATCACCTTTCCTCTTACACTGTCCCCGTCTCATACGATACTCTTATCGACTCCTTTGTTATCTGTCCCTCCTAATTCTCTGTGCATCTATGTTTTGCTCTCTAATAATGCTCAGACCACTGTTGTTCCTGATGTATATTAATGACATCGACTGGGGCGTACAGGGCACACTTTCAAAATCTGCAGATGACACAAAACCTGGAAGTATTGTGAACTGTGAGGAGGATAGCAATAGACGTCAGGAGGTTATAGACAGGCTGGTGGGATGGGCAGACACTGGCAAATGAAATTTATCACAGAGAATTGTGAAGTGATTCATTTTGGTCAGACGAACGAGAGGCAATATAAAATAAAGGATACAATTCTAAAGGAGATGCAGGGGCAGAGGGACCTGGGGGGGACATGTGCACAAATCATTGAAGGTGGCAAGACAGGTCGAGAGAGCGGTCAATACTTAGGAGGGATGTTAAGGTATTCGAGAGGGTGCAGAGAAGATTTACCAGAATGGTTCCCGGGATGAGGGACGTCAGTGACATGAATAGATCGGAGAAGCTGGGGCTGTTCTCCGTGGAGAAGAGACGATTAAGAGGAGATTTGAGCAAGTTGTTCATAATCAAGAGGGAACTAGACAGAGTAGTCAGGGAAAAACTGTTCCTCTTGGTGGGAGGATCCAGAACTAGAGAGCAACGGTTTTAGGTGAGTGGTAAAAGTCACAACAGAGACAGGGAAACCTTTTCACACAGTGAGTGGTTAGGATCTGAAATGCACTGCATGAGAGTGTGCTGGAGGCAGGTTTAATTGAGGCTTTCAAAAGGGAATTGGATAATTGTCCTGGCAGAAACAATCTGCAGGGCGACAGGAAAATGGCAGGAGTGGGAGTAGGTGAGTTGCACTGCCAGAGAGCTGGCACGGTGAAGATGGGCTGAACAGAAACTTTCTGTGCCGTAACCAGTCTTTGATTCCATGATTCTGCGATGATAACCCCACAAAGCAGATACCTTAGCTTCCAGAGCCCGGTGGGTAGTGGATGAAACCTCAGTAGATTCTCTAGTCGATTGTTCCTCGGATTCCTGAGTTTGAGCATCATGCTGCCCTCAGTCTCTATCACAGTCACCTCAATCACTGCATTACACTCACCTCAGTCACTTTATCACATTCCCCTCAGTCACTGCATCACACTCCCCTCAGTCGCTGTATCCCTCTCCCGTCAGTCGCTGTATCACACTCTCCTCAGTCGCTGTCTCGCACTCCCTTCAGCTCACTGTATCACAATCCCCTCAGTCACTGCATTATATTCCCTTCAGTCACTGCATTCCACTCTCCTCAGACAGTGTATCACACTCTACTCAGTCACTGTATCACACTCCCCCAGTCACTGTATCACACACCCTTCAGTTCACCGTATCCCACTCCCCTCAGACAGTGTCTCACACTCCCCTCAGACAGTGTATCACACTCCCCTCAGTCACTGTATCCCACTCCCCTCAGACAGTGTCTCACACTCCCCTCAGACACTGTAGTGCAGTCCCCTCAGTCACTGTATCACACTCCCTTCAGTCACTGTATCCCACTCCCCTCAGTCAGTGTATCACACTCCCCTCGGACACTGTATCGCACTCCCCTCAGTCACTATATCACACTCCCTTCAGTCACTGTATCCCACTCCCCTCAGTCAGTGTATCACACTCCCCTCAGTCACTGCATCCCACACCCCTCAGTCACTGTACCACACTCCCTTCAGTCACTGTATCCCACTCCCCTCAGTCAGTGTATCACACTCCCCTCCGTAACTGTATCACACTCCCCTCAGTCACTGTATCACACTCCCTGAGTGACTGTATCACACACCCCTCAGTCACTGCATCACACTCCCCTCTGTCACTGTATCACACTTCCTCTGTCATTGTATCACACTACCCTCAGTCACTGTATCACATCCCCCTCAGACGCTGTATCACATCCCCTCAGTGACTGTATCATACTAACCTCAGACACTGTATCACACTCCCCTCAGTCACTGTATCACACTCCCTGAGTCACTGTATCACACTACCCTCTGTCACTGTATCACACTCCCCTCAGTCACTGTATCACACTACCCTCTGTCACTGTATCACATCCCCCTCAGACACTGTGTCCCACTCACCTCAGTCAGTGTATCACACTCCCCTCCGTAACTGTATCACACTGCCCTCAGTCACTGTATCACACTCCCTGAGTGACTGTATCACACACCCCTCAGTCACTGCATCACACTCCCCTCTGTCACTGTATCACACTTCCTCTGTCATTGTATCACACTACCCTCAGTCACTGTATCACATCCCCCTCAGACGCTGTATCACATCCCCTCAGTGACTGTATCATACTAACCTCAGACACTGTATCACACTCCCCTCAGTCACTGTATCACACTCCCTGAGTCACTGTATCACACTACCCTCTGTCACTGTATCACACTCCCCTCAGTCACTGTATCACACTACCCTCTGTCACTGTATCACATCCCCCTCAGACACTGTGTCCCACTCACCTCAGTCAGTGTATCACACTCCCCTCCGTAACTGTATCACACTGCCCTCAGTCACTGTATCACACTCCCCTCAGTCTCTGTATCACACTCCCTTCAGTCACTGTATCACACTCCCCTCAGTGACTGTATCACACTACCCTCTGTCACTGTATCACATCCCCCTCAGTCACTGTATCACACTCCCCTCAGTCGCTGTATCACACTCCCCTCAGTGACTGTATCACACTCCCCTCAGCCACTGTATCCCACTCCCCTCAGTCACTGTATCACACTCCCCTCAGTCGCTGTATCACACTCCCCTCAGTCGCTGTATCACACTCCCCTCAGACACTGTATCACACTCCCCTCAGTGACTGTATCACACTCCCCTCAGTCACTGTATCACACCCCCCTCACACACTGTATCACACTCCCCTCTGTCACTGTATCACATCCCCCTCAGTCACTGTATCACACTCCCCTCAGTCACTGTATCACATCCCCTTCAGACACTGTATCACACTCCCCTCAGTCACTGTATCACACTCCCCTCAGTCACTGTATCACACTACCCTCTGTCACTGTATCACACTCCCCTCAGTGACTGCATCATACTACCCTCAGACACTGTATCACACTCCCCTCAGTCACTGTGTCCCACTCACCTCAGTCAGTGTATCACACTCCCCTCAGTCACTGTGTCCCACTCACCTCAGTCAGTGTATCACACTCCCCTCAGTCACTGTATCACACTCCCTGAGTGACTGTATCACACCCCTCAGTCACTGTATCATACTACCCTCAGACGCTGTGTCCCACTCCCCTCAGTCACCTCATCCCACTCCTCTCAGTCTCTACATCTCACTCCCCTCGGTCACGGCATCCAACTCCCCTCAGTCTCTACATCGCACTCCCTTCAGTCTCTACATCCCATTCCCCTCATTCACGGCATCCAACTCCTCTCAATCACTACATCCCAATCCTCTCAGTCTCTTCATCCCACTCCCCTCAGTCACAGCATCCAACTCCCCTCAGTCACTACATCCCACTCCCCTCAGCCACTACATCCCACTCCCCTCAGTCTCTACATCGCACTCCCCTCAGTTTCTACATCCCACTCCCCTCAGTCTCAACATCGCACTCCCCTCAGTCATTACATCCCACTCCCCTCAGTCACTGCATCCCACTCCCCTCAGTCACTACATCCCACTCCCCTCAGCCAGTACATCCCACTCCCCTCAGTCTCTACATCGCACTCCCCTCAGTCATTACATCCCACTCCCCTCAGTCACTGCATCCCACTCCTCTCAGTCTCTACATCCCACTCCCCTCACTCACTACATGCCACTCCCCTCACTCACTACTTCCCACTCCCTTCACCCACTACATGCCACTCCCCTAATCACTTCTTCCCACTGCCCTCAATCATTACTTCCCAGTCCCCTTAGTCAATGCATCCCACTCCCCTCAGTCACTTAATCCCACTCCCCTTAATTACATCATCCCACTCCCCTCAGTCACTGCATCTAACTCCCCTCAGTCACTGCATCCCACTCCCCTCAGTCACTACATCCCACTCCCCTCAGACTCTACATCCCACTCCCCTCAGTCACCCCATCCCACTCCCCTCAGTCACCACATTCAACTCCCCACAGTCTCTACATCCCACTCCCCTAAGTCTCTAAATCCCACACCCCTCAGTCACTGCATCCCACTTCCCTCAGTCACTGCATCCCACTCCACTCAGTCCATGCATCGCACTGCCCATGTCACGACATCCCACACCACTCAATTACATCATCCCACTCCCCTCAATCACTGCATCCCACTCCCCTCAATTACATCATGCCACTCCCCTCAGTCCCTCCATCCCATTCCTCTCAGTCACTGCATCCCACTCTCCTCAGTCACCACATCCCACTCCCCTCAGTCACCCCATCCCACTCCCCTCAGTCACTGCAACCCACACCCCTCAGCCACTGCATCCTACTCCTCTCAGTCACTGCATCTCTCTCCCCTCAATCAGTGCATCCCACTCCTCTCAGTCACTGCAACCCGCTCCCCTCAGCCACTGCATCCCACTCCTCTCAGGCACTGCATCCCACTCCCCTCAATCGGTGCATCCCACACCCCTCAATCAGTGCATTCCACTCCACTCAGTCTCTACATCCCACTTCCCTCAATTACTGCATCCCACTCCGCTCAATTACATCATCCCACTCCCCTCAGTCCTTTATAGCCACTCCAGGCGCTGCTTCACAAACCACTGACCACCTCCAGGCGCGTATCCACTGTCTCTCGAGATAAGGAGGCCCAAAAGAACTCCCCTCAGTCACTGCATCCCACTCCCCTCAGTCACTGCATCCCACTCCCTTCAATCACCACATCCCACTCCCCTCAGTCACCCCATCCCACTCCCCTCAGCCACTGCATCCCACTCCTCTCAGTCACTGCATCCCACTCCCCTCAATCAGTGCATCCCACTCCCCTCAGTCACTGCATCCCACTCCCCTCAGTCACTGCATCCCACTCCCCTCAATCAGTGCATTCCACTCCCCAGTCACTGCATCCCAATCCCCTCAGCCTCTGCATCCCACTCCCTTCCGTCACTACATCCCACTCCCCTCAATTACTGCATCCCACTGCCCTCAGTCCACTGCATCCCATTCCCCTCCGTCACTGCATCCCACTCCCCTCAGTCAGTGCATCCCACTCCTCTCAGTCACTACATCCCACTCCCCTCAGTCACTACATCCCACTCCCCTCAGTCACTACATCCCACTCCCCTCAATTACATCATCCCACTCTCCTTAGTCACTCCATCCCAGTCCCCTCAGTCACCACATCCCTCTCCCCTCAGTCACCCCATCCCACTCACCTCAGTCACTCCATCCCACTTCCCTCAGTCACCCCATCCCACTCCCCTCAGTCACTCCATCCAACTTCCCTCATTCACTCCCTTCCACTTCCCGCAGTCACTCCATCCCACTTCCCTCAGTAAGAGACTGGATGATCTCGAGGACTGATCTTCTATGGTGCAACATTGGGTGTGGAATCTGTTTCGAATGCACCCCACAAGGGGGATACCTGATGTTCCAGACACCGCTGGGGTAGACGATGATCCCCTAGTGGATTCTCGAGTTGTTTGTTCCTCGGGTTCCTCAGTTGCGACAGTCTCTGGATCTGTAATAAAGGAAGAGAGCAGAGTGGAGAAAACCCGAAGAGCTCGTTTATTTCGTTCTCTAGTCCAGACAGTGTCAGATTTTCATCTTTATCAAACCCTCGAAGATCCTATCCAACTCCTCGTGAACATTGCTTCCTGGAGAGGGAGTGTGAGGTGCCCAGCACTGCAGTGGGGACCTGACGTGAGCCATGAACACTGCAGGGATCAGAGTGCCTGATAGACAGAGACAGCAGAGTCTGGTTCAGTTCCCTAGAGTTTCAGTGAAGTACACTTTGTGTTTCAGATCCTTTATTCACTGTGTCCCTGACAATAAGGAGGGGAGTGAGTAAACCGTCTCATTTCTGTGGGTGACACGGGACATCCCAGAATCACCCTCTGGATGATATAGAAGCATCAATGTACCTGTACAATACGCAGCGCAATAAAACAAGGACTTCAACTCATAAACGAAGTAACTGCTGCAGTTTTTGATCTTTATCTCATGGACCTTGTCGCAGTGTTTTCTACCCCAGGATAAACAAACTGTCCGTGTTACTTCCCCCTGTCCCACGCTGGGATGGGAACCTGAAATGAGAGTTTATAAATATTGAAGACTGTAACCCATGTGAACAGTGCTGTACAGTGAATGTAAATCTGATATTCTCAAGGCTGAAATTACCATTTAACCAGCCTGTAACATGTGTGGAGCAGTGAAAATCTGGGACAGCAGTCTCCGGAATCTTCCATCCACCAGAACTGAAACAAAAATCACAGAGTCAGTCCCTGAACTGATGGCAAATATTAACTGTTAGAGAGACTGGTACCAGCAGATAGTACCAGAAACTGGGGGAAATCCCTTACTCTGCCCATATTGACTAGATTACCCTGAAATTGTTCCTTTACATTACCTTTTAAATCTGTACCATCCTTGAGCAAGATTATCATCACACTTCTCCTGACCGGAGCACCCAGTGACATCACAATCGCTGCTCCTCCAGGGCTGGTCCAGGACTGTGTGATTTACACACGGGTCAGTGAGTGCAGAGTCTGTGACTGAGTGACAGAAAGATGTTTAATGTTAATATGTGACCTTACATCAGAACTGGGAAAAGTTCTAGTGACAAGTGAAACCGGGGAGGATGTGATGATAAATGGAAGGGAACACACTCCCCTCAGTTACCGTATCACACTCTCCTCAGTCACTGTATCCCACTCCCCACAGTCACTGTATCCCAATCCCCACAGTCACTGAATCACACTCCCCTGAGTCACTGCATGCCACTCCCCTCAGTCACTACACCCACTCCCCTCAGTCAGTGCACCCACTCCCATCAGTCGCTACATCCCACTCCCCACAGTCACTACATCCCACTCCCCTCAGTCACTACATCTCACTGCCCTCAGTCACTGCATCCCTCTCCCCTTAGTCGCTGCATCCCACTCCCCTCAATTACTGCATCCCACTCCCCTCAATCACTGCATCCCACTTCTCTATGTCACTGTACCCACTCCACCGAATCACTCTGTACCATTCCCTTCAGTCACTGCACCTCACTCCCCGCTTCTCTACATCCTACTCCCCTCAGTTACCACATCACACTCAGTAGTCACTACATCCCACTTCCCTCAATTACAGCATCCCACTCCCCTTAGTCACTACATCCCACTCCCGTCAGTCACTGTATCCCACTCCCCTCAGTCTCTGTATCCCACTCCCCTCAGTCGCTACTTCCCACTCCCCTGTCACTACACCCCACTCTCCTCAGTCACTACACCCCACTCTCCTCAGTCACTACATCCCACTCCCCTCAGTCACTACATCCCACTCCCCTCAGTCACTACATCCCACTCCCCACATTCACTGTATCCTACTCCACCTAGTCACCGCATCTCATTCGCTCAGTCACTGTATCCCACTCCCCTCAGTCTCTGCATCCCACTCCCCTCAGTCGCTACTTCCCACTCCGCTCAATCACTGCATCCCACACCCCTTAGTCACTACCTCCCACTCCCCTGTCACTCCACCCCACTCCCCTCAGTCACTACATCCCACTCCCCACATTCACCGTATCCTACTCCACCTAGTCACCGCATCTCATTCGCTCAGTCACTACATCCCACTCCCCTCAGTCTCTGCAGACCACTCCTCTCAGTCACTGCAGCCCACTCCTTACCGAGCTAGCCGTGTCCTAAAAGACAAAGCTGCTAGTCTGGGACTGCGGTAGGTGATGACAGAACCAACAAGAGGAGAAAATATACTTGACTTCATCCTCACCAATCTGCCTGCCACATATCCATCTGTCCATGACAGTCTTGGTGGGAGTGACCACCGCACAGTCCTTGTGGAGCAAAAGTCCCACCTTCACATTGAGGATACCGTCCATCGTGTTGTCTGGCACTATCACCATGCTAAATGGGATAGATTCAAACAAGTCTAGCAATACAACAATGGGCATCCATGAGGTGCTGTGGGAACAACAGCAGCAGCAGAATTGTACTCAACTACAATCTGTAACCTCATGGTCCGGTATATCCCCCACTCGATCATGACCATCAAGCCAGGAGACCAAACCTGGTTCCATGAAGAGTGCAGGAGGGCATGCAAAGTGCAGCACAAGGCATACCTCAAAATGAGGTGTCAGCCTGGTGAAACTACAACACAGGACTATCTGCATGCCAAACAGCATAATTAGCATGCGATGGACAGAGCTAAGCGATCCCATAACCAACGGATCAAATGAGTTCCGAAGAAGGGTCGCTGACCCGAGACGTTAACTTTGCTTCTCTTTCCACAGATGCTGCCAGACCCGCTGAGTGATTCCAGTATTTCTTGTCCTGCCACATCCAGTCGTAAATGGCAGTAGACAATTAAACAACTAACTGGAGGAGGTGGCCCCACAAATATCCCCATCCTCAATGATCAGGGAGCCCAGCACATCAGTGCAAAAGATAAGGCTGAAGCAGTTGCAAAAATCTTCAGCCAGAAGTGCTGAGTTGATGATCCATCTCGGCCTTCTCCTGCAATCCCCAGCATCACAGATGTCAGTCTTCGGCCAATTCGATTCACTCCGCTTGATATCAAGAAATGACTGAAGGCACTGGATACTGCAAAGGCTATGGGCCCTGACAATATCCCGGAAGTAGAACTGAAGACCTGTGCTCCAGAACTTGTTGCATCCTTAGCCAAGCTGTTCCAGTACAGCTACAACACTGGCATCTACCCTGCAATGTGGAAAACTGCCCAGGCATGTCCTGTGCATAAAAAGCAGGACAAGTCAAAGCAGGGCAAGTTCAAGCCACCCAATTACCGTCCCATCAGTCTACTCTCTATCATCAGTAAAATGATGGAAGGTGTCGTTGACAGTGCTATCAAGCGGCACTTGCTCAGCTATTACCTGTTCAGTGATGGTCAGTTTGGGTTCCGCCGGGGTCACTCAGCTCCTGACCTCATTACAGTGTGGTTCAAACATGGACAAAAGAGCTGAACTCAAGAGGTGAGGTGAGAGTGACTGCCCTTCACATAGAGTCTGTCAGGATCCTGCTGCTGTGTCTGACACTCACCAGAAAACATGAATCTCCTCAATTGCAGACCTGACAGAATACTACCCAGACATGCCAGCCCTCTCTCCAGACAGCGAGCGTCTGCTTCAGTTCCCTAGAGTTTTAGTGAAGAGTTCACTCTGTTTTACAGATCCTTTATTCACTGTGTCCCTTACAAAAAGGAGGGCAGTGAGTAAACTGTCTCATTCCCATGGGTGACACGGGACATCCCAGAATCACCCATCTGCACCATATACAAACAGCAATCTACCTGTACAATAAACAGCTTCACAGTCAGGTGGAGGCTTCAACTCATAAACAAAATAACTGCTGCAGTTTATGATCTTTATTTCCTGGGTCCAGTGACAGCGATTTCCAGCCTTGTTAAAACAAACTGTCCTCGTTACTTCCCCATTTCCCACACTGGGATGGGAACCTGAAATGAGAGTTTATAAATATTGAAGAAGGTAACCCACGTGAACAGTGCTGGACAGTGAATGTAAATCTGATATTTTTAAGACGGAAATTACCCTGTAACCAGCCTGTGGCACGTGTGGAGCAGTGAAAATCTGGGACAACAGTGTCCGGAATCTTCCATCCACCAGAACTGAAACAGTTAATCACAGAGTCAGTCCCTGAACTGATGGTAAATATTAACTGTTAGAGAGACTGGTAACAACAGATAGTGCCAGAAACTGGGGGAAATCCATTACTCCTCCCTCATTAACTGATTTACCCAGAATTTGTTCCTTTATATTACCTTTTAAATCTGTACCATCCTTGAGCAAGATTATCATCACACTTCTCCTGACCGGAGCCCACAGTGACATCACAATCGATGCTCCTCCAGGGCTGGTCCAGGACTGTGTGATTTACACACGGGTCAGTGAGTGTGGAGTCTGTGACTGAGTGACAGAAAGATGTTTAATGTTAATATAAAGTACAGTTAATGTTAAACAGCGCCTTGTACCCTCCCAAAATACCAATAATCTCAGTTTCACCCTCTGCCCTGGTCAAAACCCCCCAGATTGAAGCTGGAAAATGTCCTCCTTCTCTAAACTGGGTTTCCATCTGTCTCCCAGCTCAGCCTCCCCCTCTAACTCACTGCTCACAGACAGTCCTCCCTATTCTAGATTAACCACCAGCTCTCAGGTAACAGAAAGCAGTAAATATCTCAGCTTCACTTCATCCCAGTAGGAAAGATGTAAAGTGGAGGAGGAGCGAGAGCTGCCAGGTGGAGCACAAGCGACCCAGTGTGACTGGTGGGTCCTGCAGAGGGAACGTGTCGTCTCAAAACCAACAACAACCTGCGTTTATGTACTGCCTTTGATGTAATAAAATGTCCCAAAGCACTTCATCGGTGTGTTACCATCCCGAACTGACACCGATCCACAGAAGCAGCTGGTCGGGCAGGTGGCCAAATGCTATGTCAAATAGGTAGGTTTTAAGGAGTGTCTGAAAGGCGGAAAGAGAGGTGGAGAGACGGAGAAGTTGAGGGAGAGAATTCCATAGCGTTAAGCCTCGGCAGGTGAAGGCACAGCTGCCAATGGTGGAAGGGATTCGAATCGGGAATACTCAAGAGGCCTGAATTAGAGGAGCGCAGAGATCTCCGAGGGTTGTGGGGCTGGAGATGATTTCAGTGGTAGGGAACGGCGAGGTGATAGAAGGATCTGGAAACGATTGTGAGAATATTGAAATCCAGGCCTTGCTGAAACGGGAGCCAGTGTAGGTCAGTGAGCACGGAGATGAAAGGTGAACGGGACTTGGGCAGTATCATACTGGATGACCAAAATGTACAGAAGGTGGAATGTGAGAGATCAGCCAGGAAATCTTTGGAATAGTCAAGTCTAGAGGTACCAAAGTACTGCTAAAGGGTTTGAGCAGCAGAGAAGCTGCAAGAGCCAAGTCAGGAATACTGTTTGTGATCATCCTTCTCGAATTGTCGGCAGCCTTTGACACAATTCACCACACTATCCATCGCCAACACCTCTCCTTCCATGTCCAGCTGGGTGGAACTGCTCTGGCCTATTTCCACTCAACCCAGTCTAGTCTCAGCCAGAGAATCTCCTGCAGTGTCTTCCCTACACACTCCAGCACTGTTACCTCTAGCGTACCCCGAGAATCTATCTTGTCCCTCTCCAATTTCTCATCAGCTTCTGACTGTGCCCAGCTTCCTTCCCTGTAGCCTCCTCATCACAAGGGCATCCAATTACAACCTCCGTAATATCCACCATCACAGATTTTGCCTCAGCCAATCCTCTACCAAAAACCCTCTACCTTCTAGAGAATCAAATGTTCTAATCCTCTCCTGGCCAGCCTCCCAGCTTCCACTTTCCAGAAGTCAGGTCTCCTCCAACACACTGCTGTTGTATGTTATCTTGCAGAAAGTTTAAGTCACACATCACCCCTGTGCTCTCTGACCCACATTGGTTCACAGCTGCAAACGCCTTTGATGTACAACTTCCATCTTCCTGTTCAAATTCTTTCATGACCTCTCCCGCCCTCTCCCACCACATTTCTGTAATCTTCACCAACTCTCTGTTTCTCTGACCCAAGCCTCCTGTATAAATTCCCTCCACTCCCTTTCCTCCAGCAGTGTCTGATGTGGCTTCAAGATGTCTAGCCTCCTAAACCTTTCTGCCTCTCCACCTCCGTCTGCTCTTTTAAACTAACAGTCAGCCCTCCAATCATCTCCTTCCCTGCCGTGTGTCAGACATTTCTTCAATCAGATTTCTGTGCAACATCTTGGGAGATTATTCTATGTAACGGTATGCATAAACACAGCTTGTTCTAGTTGTACTGGGGGTGAACTTTGTCGAGAATGAAAGTTACTCACTCAGGTAACCCAGAATGATCAGCAGAGTCCACATCTTACTGGTGAGATTCTGGAAAGGGAAACACAAGACAAACATTTGAGAGAGATTACCGAGTCGGGAAATTGGAGGGAATATTAAATAGGGAGTTGCCGAGGAGTTCGTCAGTATATCTGTTTTAGAGAGGTGAGCTCCATCTAATTATCTCTCTCTCACTGGGGCTCTTACAGACAGAGGTGAGCTCAGCTACATGTTCTTGTTAAACATCAGGAACTTGACTCCAATCCTTCACCCTTTCCACTCTCCAAAGCTTTTATGAATAAACCACATGTGTTCCCGACTCTCTCCTCCAGGTCTGTCTCCTGCATCCCTGAAACAAACCTCTTTGAATTTCTGACAAAGGTTATTCATGAAGATGGTGTTGTTTCAGGAGAAGCTGGACACACACCCCCTGGGTCAACACCTAGCAAGTGACAAACTCCTTTGCTTTTTCTAACAGTCCTCCCACACCCGACTGCTTACCAAAGTCTCCAAAGTAGATGTCGCTGGGTGGGAGATGTTGTCGGTTCAGTTCCAGCTGCTTGCTCCTCAGTCTCGGGTCCACTATGCTGTGAACAGTGTCAGTCTCAGTGACAGCTCCAACCCCTATATACACCACTGCGGATTGACTGCAGTGCTGGTTGGCTGAAATATTTACATTTAGTAATGATGAATAATATGACATAATCTATGCAAACGAAGGCCTTTTGGTGAAACTATCTGCCTTAATAAACCACATTAATATTTCTCCTGGGCCCATGCTAACCCACGGGGCTTTGCTGTTGCAACATAACTTGTCTTCAGTTACCCAACAGGGAGGGTGTTGGGAGATTGGAGCCTGGGGCTGGGACTCTGAATATTAAAGTTAGTATTTGCCAGTTGGCTGTGTATATTTGATCTTTCATAGGCACTAAGTATTAGGGAGAGAATATTCACAGGAGACATGCCTCTCTTGTCAGTAGTGGGTCAGTATTGGGGGGATGATGAGAGGGGGGAGAGAAACAAGATGTTCCAGAGAGACAAATGATCAGACATCCATTTTCCTCCTTGAGGTCGTTGGGGTTAAAGTAAATGATTGTGTTTTTCAGAATATAGTCACAGAATGAGAACAATGAAATCCTCACATCAGCGACAGAGATACCATCTCCGAAATAGCACAGATACAGCGTTCGTAACACATACAAACCAGAATGAGGAGGACATAAATTTCTCAGTGAGAGAGTGTTTGAGTATTCAGGACATGGGATATTGTGAGGGGTCCCTGACTAGATGTTAATGTCTCAGTCACTGACTGCTCCTCAACTGCTAACATTGGGATAGCAGTGGGCTTTCGGTATAAACTTCAATACAAGAACCACCCAGGATGTTGTTTTATGGAAGGAAAAGTGTTGTATGTAAACTTTATAGAGTTACTGGCAGACCATTGTCCATGACTGACTGAATAATAATAAGCAGGTAATTTGTCCCAGATATGGGTGGGATTAGTCTTTGATATGTTTGATTTTGACTGCGAGAATGAGGAGAGATGAAACAATACAATTTGTGAAGTGGTGCAAGAACAGAGAGACCTGGGGGTGCTTGTGCAGGAATATTTAAAGGTGACAGGGTAGGTTGAGAAAGCGATTAATAAATCATATTACAGTCTGGGCTTTGTAAATAGAGAGGTCGAGTACAAAACTCCGGGAGTCATGCCAAACCTGTATAAAACACCAGTTCGGTCCCTGTTGGAACAATTCTGGGCACCACACTTTAGGAAACACCTGTAGGCTTTGGAGAGGGTGCAGAAGAGATTTTCTCGGATGGTTCAGTTGGTGAGGAATTTCAGTCAAATAAAAAGACTGGGTTAGAAAGGGACGTTCTCCTTAGAGCAGAGAAGGTTAAGGGGAGATTCGATAGATCACCAGAGGGCACAGCTTTAATGTGATGGGCAAAGGTACCAGAGGTGACATGAGGATAAATGTTTTTTAATATCATGAGTGGTTTGGATTTGGAGGGCAATGTCTGATAGGGTGGTGGAAATTCAATGGTATTATTCAAAAAGGGAATTGGCTCAATACTTGAAGGGGAATTAATTGAGGGAAATGGTGAAAGAGAGGGGAGTTGGATTAACTGGGTTGATTTTCGAAAGAGATGACAACCCCTCGATGGCCCGAATGGCCTCCCTCTGTTGTACTATTCTAGGATTTGTTTCTGATGGTGTGGGATTCGTCTGTTCCCACATTTCTCTGTTAGATCATTAGCACATTGGGCAGTGCAGTCAGTCCAGGGTTCTAGATAATATTCCTGTGACAGAATCACAATGTCACTGTCCCCTCAGTAATCACAATCACCTTGCAGCACATTGTTACTCAATGTGACACTGCCTGTGAAAAGGGGTGTCTGAATGTGCATCTCAGTTCCAACCAGCCCATGTCCAACTCCTCGTCCCTGATAGTTTCCACAGTTTCCATTCTCACTGGATTGCTGATTCTGTCAGTGCCCCTGTGTCCATGCCAGATTGTCAGATATTCATTCAGTCCCACAATGGGTCCATTAGCTCTTCTGAGCCGGCTTTGATATTTGCATTCCCTGGGACTAACAGATTTGAATGTTGTGCCGTGTGTCAACTAGGAAAATGTCAACTTTTGCAAAGCAGGAAGCTGTTGTGTTTGTCAAGGACTGAGAACAATAGACTCTTCATATCAGAGGCACAGATAAGATCAGCTGAAGGACAAAGATGCACAACTAACAACATAGTCAAACAAACTGAGGAGAGAAAGGGGGTGGGAGAGAGAGAGGGTTGGGAGTGTGTGTGTGGTGTATGCGTGCATCCAGTCATGCATTGTGGAACGTGTGATTAATGGAAGAAGCTACAATGCAAAGGGTTTGGAGGTAATGCCACAGTTGTAGGAGGCTCTGGTTAGACTACATTTGGAATATTGCACACAGTCTGGGCACCTTCCTCAACAAGCAGCTGTTTGCCTGAGACCAGATACAGCTGAGATTCACCAGAATGATACTGGGGTTAACACTGAGTACACTCGATGAACAGTGACAATTATCCCTGTCTCTGTAACCTCCTCCAGCCCCTGCAACCCTCCCTATCTCTGTAACTTCCTCCAGTCCCTACAATACTCCCTATCACTGTAACCTCCTCCAGCCCTACAACCCTCCCTATCTCTGTAACCTCCTCCGGGCAATACAACAAACACAACAAAAACCTCAGCACGAAAAGCATCAACAAATTCAACAACAGCCTCAGCGAGGGAAAACACCAACAAATTCAGAAGCAACGTTGGCAAAAAAAAGCTCACCAACCAATGTCAGGAGGAGAAAAAAACACCAACAGAATTCAAGAAGTGCGTCAGGAGGAGAAAAGCAACAAAGACAACTTCAGCAGGTGAAAAACAGCAGCAGATGCAACAACATGTTGAATCTGCACGGTCCTCCTTCCCAACATTTCGGGCCTTGTGTCAAGGTTGGGAGAGCTGTCAAGCAACAACCTGACATAGTCATACTCAGGGAATCATGCCTTACAGACAATGTCACAGAGCTCGCTATCGCCATCCCCGAGTACGTCCTGTTCCACCATCTCCAACTGCTTCATAAATGAAATTCCCTTCAATCATAAGGTCAGAGTGGGGATGTTCACTGATGATTTCACAATGGTCAGCATCATTCGCAACAGCTAAGATTCTGAAGCAGCCCGTGTTCAGATGTAGCAAGACCTGGACAACATCCAGGCTTGGGCTGAAAAGTGGCAAGTAACATTCGCGCCACACAAGTGCCAGGCATTGACCATCTACAACAAGAGAGAATATAACCAGCTCCCTTTGACATTCAATGGCATTACCATCGCTGAATCTCCCACTATCAACATCCTGGGTATTGCCATTGAACAGAATCTGAACTGGAGTAGCCGTATAAATACTGTGGCTACAAGAGCAGGTCAGAGGCTAGGAATCCTGCGGCGAGTAACTCACCTCCTGACTCCCCAAAGCCTGTTACCCATCTACAAGGCACAAGTCAGGAGTGTGATGGAATACTGTCCATTTGCCTGGATGGGTGCAGCTCCAACAACACTCAAGAAGCTCGACACCATCCAGGACAAAGCAGCCCGCTTGATTTTCACCCCATCTACAAACATTCACTCCCTCCACCACTGATGCTCAGTGTCAGCAGTGTGTACCATCTACAAGATGCAATGCAGCAATGAACCAAGGCTCCCTCCGTCAACACCTTCCAAACCCGCAACCTCTACCACCTCGAAGGACAAGGGCAGCAGATGCATGGGAACACCACCACTTGCAGGTTCCCCTCCAAGTCACACACCATCCTGACTTGGAACTATATCGGCCGTTCCTTCACTAACTGTGGGTCAAATTCCTGGAACTCCCTTCCTAACAGCACTGTGGGTGTACCCACCCAACATGGACTGCAGCGGTTCAAGAAGGCAGCTCACCAAAACCTTCTCAAGGGGCAATTAGGGATGGACAATAATTGTTGGCCTCAACCAGCATCGCCCAAAATCCCATGAATGAGTTAAAAAACAGAAAATAACCTCAGCAGGGGAAAAACTCCAAAATAAAACAACAACCTCAACGTAAAAAAAATTCAACAACTTAAGCAGGGAAGGAAACAAGAAGTACAACAAAAACCTCAGCAGGGAAAACACCAACAAAAACAACAACTACCTCATCAGGAGAACAGCGCCAACAAATTCAACAACAGATCAGCAGGAGATTCAAACACCAACAAGTTCAACAACCTCAGTTGGAGAAAAACACCAGCAAATACAACAACAACTTCAAAATTATACCAACAAATGCAACAACAACTACTGGCAGCCAATGGGAGAGAGAGGGGCGTGGGTTTCCCATCAGGGAGGGGGGTGTTGTGCAAACCTGAATCACTTGCTTGAATCTTCATGTGGCTTCTCACAAGACTCAACTCTCTTCTTTCCACTGATTTTCCAATTGCAGGATAAGCTTCCAGTGGAAGATGCATCTGTTACTGAGTCTCATGGTCTTATTTCAAAATAATGTTTTACTCCCCAGCTGTACCAAGTGTGATTTCAGAGGGGACGGTGGGGGGTTTCAGCGCCAAGTGACCGACTGACGCCCAGTTCAACCTGGAGTCCTCCAGCCTGTGGGAGAATCACTCGGCCATGCATTGCTGTGCCTGGAGTCTGCACAGTGGCTCAGAGAGATGGAGCAGTTCAACAAAAACACCAACAGAAACACCTGTTTCAGATAAAAGCCTGCAGCTCTGTATCCTGTTGGGTTTACCTACTGCAGTGTGAACATGTCTTCGACATGAAGAAGACACAGAAAGATGTTCAGGGATGATACGAGAAGTGAGAGGTCATAATGATCAGGAAAAGACTGAACAGACTGGGGCTCTTTTCTCTAGAAAAGAGAAGGCTGAGGAGTGACCTGATCGAGCTATTTAAGATTATGAAAGGGGTCTTGATCAGATAAATGTAGAGAAAAATGTTTGCATTTGCGGGTGAGACCAGTAAAAACGGGGCAGGTGCGTCAATATAATACAGTCACCAAAACATCCAATTGGAAATTTGAGAGAAACATCTTCACCCAGAGAGTGGGGAGAATGTGGAACTCAGTACCACAGGATGAAAGGAATAGGGAAGATGTATTTAAGCTGGGGGGGAGGGGGGCAGTTGGATAGGACATGAGGGAGAGAGGAACAGAAGGAGATGTGGCTGGGGGCGAGATGAAGAGGGCGTGGAACGACGTTCGTGTGGACCAAAAAGGTCGGCAAGGACGTGTCGGGCTGTAAATTCCTTGCAGCTGGAGCGAAGAGCAGGAACACCAACACTGTGGGACTAGTCAGTGGAGCTGGGGACTGACTCCTGGGTGAGGAGCAGCTTTTCTTTGTAATCTTTATCTAAACCTGTCACAATCTTGTACACCTCTACCAGGTCTCCACGCAATCTCAGTTTCTCCAGGGAGAACAACCCCAGCTTCTCCAACCGAACCTTGTAACTAAAATCCTCCATTCCTGGAACCATTCTGGTAAATCTCCTCTGCACCCTCTCAAGGAACCTCACCTCCTTCCTAAAGTGTGGTGACCAGAACTGGATGCAATTTTGCAGTTGTGGCCTAACCAGAGCTTTATAAATGTTCAGCATAACTTCCCAGTTTTTGCACTCAATGGCTCTATTTATGAAGCCCAAGATCTCGCATGTTTTGCTATTCCCATATTCTTTGCTACTGTTTCGAAGTACGGCCACTGCTGTAATGTAGAAACAGTGACAGCCACTTTCTAAAAGGCAAGATCCCATGAACAGACAACGTGCAGATCCTGCTGAAGTTGTTGTTGAATTTTTTGGTGTTTTTCTCCTGCTGAAGTTTCTGTTGAATTTGCTGTTTTTCTCCTGCTGAAGTTGTTGTTGACTTTGTTGGTGTTTTCTCCCGCTGAAGTTGTTGACTTTGTTGCTGTTTTTCCTGTTGAGGTTGTTGTTGAATTTGTTGGCGTTTTTCCTGTTGAGTTTGTTGTTGAACTTGGAGGTGTTTTTCTCCTGTTAAAGTTGTTGTTGAATTTGTTGGTATTTTCCCATTTGAATTTGTTGTTGAACTTGTTGGTGCTTTTCCTGTTGAAGTTGTTGTTGAATTTGTTGGTGCTTTTTCCTCTTTAAGTTGTTGTATTTATTTGTGCTATTTCCTGTTGAGGTTGTTGTTGAATTTGTTTGTGTCTTTCTTGTTGAGGTTGTTATTGAATTTATTGTTGTTTTTCTTTCCTCCTGTTGAAGTTATTGTTCAATTTGTTCGTATTTTTATTCTGCTGCCGTTGTTTTTGTATTTTGGGGGGGGGGTTTCTCCTCCAGGGGAACAGCAGACTTCACCAATATTGATTTTTTAAAAAGGTTAACATTGTTCAGTAAAATTGTTTCTTGGCTCTCTCTCTTCATGTCTGTTTCTCTCTCTCTGTTGCTCTTGTTATCTTTCCTCTCTCACACATTCTCATTCTCTCTCTTTATCACTGTCTCTCCTTCCTTCTCTCATTTCCTCTCTGCTCTGTTGCTCTTTCTGTCTCTCACACACGCACCCAATCTCATTCTCTCTCTTTATCTCACTCTCTTCTTTCCTTCCCCTCTCTTTCCCGCCTCTCATTTCCTTGCTTACTCTTGCTGTCTGTCTCCATTTCTCTCTCACACACACTCACTCTTATTCTCTCTCTCTCTCTCATTAATTCTTACAATCTCCTCTCATTTTCTGCCTCTGTGTCGCTCTGTCTCTGTCTCTCCCTGTCTGTCTCTACACCTCCTATTGCCTCATTCTCTCTATCTGTCACTCGTTCTCTCAATCTCTCTCTCTCTCTTTCGAACTAATTTTCCCTGAATCATTCCATCTCTCAGTGGCTTTGTTGATCAGTCTGTTCCTCTCTCTCTGTCTTTGCCTCACTCTACCTCTCCCTTGCTCCCTCTCAGCTGTCCTCTCTCTCTCACTCGTTCTTTATCTCTCCCTATGTGGGTTTCCCTGGGATGGCCTCTGCCTGTCCAGCTCTGTTGCCCTCTAAGATTTTGTTGGTATGATGTGGCCAGAGGGTGCTCTGTATGGAATACAATGCCAGCGACAGTGGTTATTCGACCTGTCTGCAGTTTCCACAGTAGCGGGGCGGTTTGATCACATTGCTTATAACGAGCCTCCTCCTCTGAAAATAATCTCACAGATCCAGCCTCACAGCTCCAGCGACCCGGGTTCAATTCTGGGTACTGCCTGTGTGGAGTTTGCAAGTTCTCCCTGTGTCTGCGTGGGTTTCCTCCGGGTGCTCCGGTTTCCTCCCACATGCCAAAGACTTGCTGGTTGATAGGTTAATTGGCCATTATATATTTGCCCCTTGTATAGGTAGGTGGTAGGGGAATATAGGGACAGGTGGGAATGTGGTAGCAATATGGAATTAGTATCGGATTCGTATAAATGGGTTGTTGATGGTCGGCACAGACTCGGTGGGCAGAAGGGCCTGTTTCAGTGCTGTTTCTCTAAACTAAAGCAAACTAGTTAGAGATCTGCTGACAGAAGATACTGAAGTGTTATTCGGAGATACTGGTCATGATTCCTTGCCTTTCCATATTTCTGCTTTCCACCTTTAAGACAGGAAACACCACTATCCCCATTTGGTACCATTGTTGATGAAATTAATGTTCGTAATAGTTACTTTATGCATTGTTATACATCATCAGCTCGTCAACCAAACTGAAATAATTTACTGTTCCTTGATCTGAACAGCAGTTAGGATTCTTTTAACAGAGTATCATCCTTAAACATTACCAATTTTCCTCTTTCTCAGATGCAGACTGAGCTGGTTTGTGTTCATCCTTCCGAGTTTGGCGCATTTATAGTTTTATCAATGTAATAAATCTGATTTATAATTGGGCTTAACCTGTCGAGCAAATATAAGTGTGAAGGCAGCAGCGTGACTGGAGGAAATTATTTTGTCTCCTTCTTAATCCCTTTCTTCTGCTTTTGCCTCTGTCCCTCCCTGTAACCCTCTATCGTTCTCTCCCCATTGATCTGCCATCCTGTGTGAAGAATCTTGTCAGATGTTAGATGGTTCTCCAGTCCCCGGCGGCCAACGCCCTGGTTCCTGGGGAGGAAACCACGTTCCACAGCAGTATTGGGCAGGGCAACATGACTGGTATGGACTGGTACTTGCAGATTGGTGACTGCCTGGAATGGATTAGATAGAGTGTACTTTCTGCATCTAAATGCAGGAAAAGGATTGAAACCCAGCACGAGACTCAAGCCAACACTTTGACTCTGTCCTTGAAAAGCTCCCGTGCACAAGACAACATCACTTACTACTGCGCGGCTCACAAGTACACACACAGTGTAACTAGAATGCAAGGAAACACGGCATAAACTCGGGAATGATGTAATACACCTTCCCCCAGTCTTTGGGGGTATGGTAGTATCGCTGTTATGTTACTGGGACTAGTAATCCAGAGGCCTCGACTGAATGATCCAGAGCACAGGAGTTCAAATCCCACCACAGCTGCTGGGGGAATCTAGCTAAACAAACACCACCTTAAATATTCACTCCCACCACCACCGACGCACAGTGGAAGCAGTATGTCCCAGCTGCAAAAAGCACTGCAGGAATGCACCAAGGCTCCTTCGACAGCACCTTCCAAACCCGCGGCCTCTACCAACTAGATGGACAAGGGCAGCAGAATCATGGGGACACCACCGCCTGCAAGGTCCCCTCCAAGTCACACACCATCGTGACTTGGAACTATATCACCGTTCCTTCATTGTCGCTGGGTCAAAATCCTGAAACTCCCTTCCTAACAGCACTGTGGGTGTACCGACACTACATGGACTGCAGTGGTTCACGAAGGCAGCTCACCACCACCTTCTCAAGGGGCAATTAGGGATGGACAATAAATGCTGACCTCAACCAGCATCGCCCAAAATCCCATGAATGAATTAAAAAATAGAAAATAACCGCACCAAAAATACATCAACAACCTCAACATGCAAAAACCAAATTGAACAACAATTTAAACAGGGAAGAAAACAACAAGTACAACAAAAACCTCAGCAGGGAAAACACCAACCAACACAACAACTACCTCAGCAGGAGAACAAGGCCAACAAATTCAACAACAGATCAGCAGGAGATTCAAACACCAACAAATTCAACAACCTCAGTCGGAGGAAAACACCAGCAAATACAACAACAACTTCAGCAGCAGAATGATACCAACAAATGCAACAGCAACTACTGGCAGCCAATGGTAGAGAGAGGGGCGTGGGTTCCCCATCAGGGAGGGAGGTGTTGTGCAAACCTGAATCACTTGCTTGAGTCTACATGTGGCTCCTCACAAGACTCAACTCTCTTCTTTCCACTGATTTCCCAATTGCAGGATAAGCTTCCAGTGGAAGATGTATCTGTTACTGAGTCTCATGGTCTTATTTCAAAGTAAGGGATCTTTCTCACCACCACCCCACACCCCCATTGTTTTTATCAACAGCTCTCTTTCTTATTTTCTTTCTCTCTATCTTTCTCTTCTTCCTTCATTCTTCGCATCCCAGATTGTCCATGTTCACTGACTTTCTTCTCTCCCGGTCTCTTCCCCCAGGCGCAATCTCCACGAGGGTCCGCCAGACTCCCACCGCCATCTCCAGATTTCCTGGGGAGGGAGTGGGACTGGAGTGCCGTGTGGAGGGTGAGAGTTGCGGTTCCATGTTCTGGTACAGACAGGACCGGGGAAGGAGCCGCGGCTGATGTTTTACTCCGCAGCTACACCAGGTGTGAACTCAGAGGGGACGGTGGAGGGTTTCAATGCCAAGAGACCGACTGGCTCCCAGTTCAACCTGAAGTCCACCAACCTGCGGGAGAATCACTCAGCCCTATATTTCTGTGCCTGGAGTCAGCACAGTGACTCAGAGAGATGGAGCAGTGCAACAAAAACACCAAGAGAAACACCTGTTTCAGATAAATGCCGGCAGCTCTGTATCCTGTTGGGTTTACCTATTGCAGTGTGAACATGTCTTTGACATGATGAAGACACGGGTTGCATTGAACCTCGGGGAAATGTTGCACGGAAATATCTTCAAGGATGATACGAGAACTGGGAGGTTACAATGATCAGAAAAAGACTGAACAGATTGGGCTCTTTTCGCTTGAAAAGAGAAGGCTCAGGAGTGCCCTGATAGAGCTCTTTAAGATTATGAAAGGGTTTTTGATCAGATAAATGTAGAGAAGTTTTTTTTCACTTGCAGGTGAGACCAGAAAAAGGGGTGGGGCATCAATATCAGACAGTCAGCCATAAATCCAATTGGGAATCCGGGAGAAACATCTTCACCCAGAGAGTGGGGAGAATGTGGAACTCATTATCACAGGCTGAGGGGAATAGGGAAGATATATTTAAGCTGAGGGGAAGCTGGATAGGACATGAGGGAGAGAGGAACAGAAGGATATCTGGCTGGGGGCGAGATGAAGAGGGCGTGGAACAACGTTCGTGTGGACCAAAAAGACCAGCATGGATGTATCGGAACGAATGGCCTGTTTCTGTGCTGTATATTCCCTGCAGCTGGAGCGAGGAGCAGGAACACCAAGACTGTGGGACTAGTCAGTGGAGCTGGTGGACTGACGCCTGGGTGAGTAGCAGGAACACCAACACTGTGGGACTCGTCAGTGGAGCTGGTGGACTGACGCCTGGGTGAGAAGCAGGAAGATTAGATTAGATTAGAGATACAGCACTGAAACAGGCCCTTCGGCCCACCGAGTCTGTGCCGACCATCAACCACCCATTTATTCTAATCCTACACTAATCCCATATTCCGACCAAACATCCCCACCTGTCCCAATATTTCCCTCCCACCTACCTATACTAGTGACAATTTATAATGGCCAATTTACCTATCAACCTGCAAGTCTTTTGGCTTGGAGCACTGACGCCTGGGTGAGGAGCAGGAACACCAACACTGTGGGACTGGTCAGTGGAGCTGGAGCACTGACGCCTGGGTGAGGAGCAGGAACACCAAGACTGTGGGACTAGTCAGTGGAGCTGGAGGACTGACTCCTGGGTGAGCAGCAGGAACACCAACACTGTGGGACTAGTCAGTGGAGCTGGAGGACTGACTCCTGGGTGAGCAGCAGGAACACCAACACTGTGGGACTAGTCAGTGGAGCTGGAGGACTGACGCCTGGGTGAGTAGCAGGAACACCAACACTGTGGGACTAGTCAGTGGAGCTGGGGGACTGACGCCTGGGTGAGGAGCAGGAACACCAACACTGTGGGACTGGTCAGTGGAGCTGGAGCACTGACGCCTGGGTGAGGAGCAGGAACACCAACACTGTGGGACAAGTCAGTGGAGCTGGGGGACTGACTCCTGGATGAGTAGCAGCTTTTCTTTGTGATCTTTATCTAAACCTGTCACAATCTTGTACACCTCTATCAGGTCTCCACTCAATCTCAGTTTCTCCAGGGAGAACAACCCCAGCTTCTCCAACCTAACCTTGTAACTGAAATCCTCCATTCCTGGAACCATTCTGGTAAATCTCCTCTGCACCCTCTCAATGACCCTCACCTCCTTCCGAAAGTGTTTTGACCTGAACTGGATGCAATTCTCCAGTTGTGGCCTCACTAGAGCATTATAAAGGTTCAGCATAACTTCCCAGTTTTTGTAGGCAGTGCCTCTATTTATGAAGCCCAAGATCTCGCATTTTTTGCTAATCTCAGGTTTTTCTATTCCCATATTCTTTGTTACTGTTTCGAAGTACGGCCCCTGATGTAATGTAGGAACAGTGGCAGCCACTTTCTACAAGGCAAGATCCCAGGAACAGACAACGTGCAGATCCTGCTGAAGTTGTTGTTGAGTTTGTTGGTGTTTTTCCTGTTGAGGTTGTTGTTGAATTTGTTGCTGTTTTTCCTGCTGAAGTTGTTGTTGACTTTGTTGGTGTTTTTCTCCTGCTAAAGCTGTTGTTGGCATTGTTGGTGTTTTTCCTGTTGCAATTGTTGTTGAATTTGATGGTGTTTTTCCTGTTGAGGTTGTTGTTGAATTTGTTGGTGTTTTTATCCTGCTGCAGTTGTTGTTGAAGTTATTGGTGTTATGTCCTGTTGAAGTTGTTGTTGAATTTGTTGATGTTTATCCTGTAATAAGTTGTTGTTCAATTTGTTGGTGTTTTTCCTGTTGAAGTTGTTTAGTTTAGAGTTTAGTTTAGAGATACAGCACTGAAACAGGCCCTTTGGCCCACTAAGTCTGTGCCGACCATCAATCACCCATTTATACTAATCCGACACGAATTCCATATTCCAACCACATCCCCACCTGTCCCTGTATTTCGCTACCACCTACCTATACCACGGGCAATTTATAATGGCATGTGGGAGGAATCCGGAGAACCCAGAGGAAAGTACGCAGACACAGGGAGAACTTGCAAACTCCACACAGGCAGTACCCAGAATTGAACCCGGGTCGCTGGAGCTATGAGGCTGCGGTGCTAACAACTGGGCCACTGTGTCGCCCTTTTCATTGGTGCTTTTTTTTTCCTGTTGAAGTTATTGTTGAATTTGTTAGTGTTTTTTTCTGCTGCAGTTGTTTTTGTATTTTTGGGGGGTTTTCTCCTCCAGGGGGACAGCAGAGGGCGAGCTAGCACCAGGAAACACATCAGACTTCACCAATATTGATTAAAAAAAACATCGTTTACATTGTTCTGTAAAATTGTTTCCTTTCTCTCTCTCTTCATGCCTGTTTCTCTGTCTCTGTTGCTCTTGTTATCTTTCCTCTCTCACACACACTCACTCTCATTCTCTTTCTTTATCCCTGTCTCTCTTTCCTTCTCTCATTTCCTCTCAGCTCTGTTGCTCTTTCTGTCTCTCACACACACACCCATTCTCACACAGTGCAACTAGAATGCAAAGCAAAAACTTGGGAATTCTGTAATACACCTTACCCCAGTCTCTGGGGGTATGGTAGCATTGCTGTTATGTTACATCTCACACTGAAGAATGCCTGCAGAGTCATCGACAGGTTTGCGTCTGCCTGCAATGAATTTGGCCGAACCATCAGCCTCAAGAAAACGAACATCATGGGGCAGGACGTCAGAAATGCTCCATCCATCAATATTGGCGACCACGCTCTGGAAGTGGTTCAAGAGTTCACCTACCTAGGCTCAACTCTCACCAGTAACCTGTCTCTAGATGCAGAAATCAACAAGCGCATGGGTAAGGCTTCCACTGCTATGTCCAGACTGGCCAAGAGAGTGTGGGAAAATGGCGCACTGACACGGAACACAAAAGTCCGAGTGTATCAGGCCTGTGTCCTCAGTACCTTGCTCTACGGCAGCGAGGCCTGGACAACGTATGCCAGCCAAGAGCGATGTCTCAATTCATTCCATCTTCGCTGCCTCCGGAGAATACTTGGCATCAGGTGGCAGGACTATATCTCCAACACAGAAGTCTTGAAGCGGCCAACACCCCCAGCTTGCACAGGCTGCTGAGTCAGCGGCGCTTGAGATGGCTTGGCCATGTGAGCCGCATGGAAGATGGCAGGATCCCCAAAGACACATTGTACAGCGAGCTCGCCACTGGTATCAGACCCACCGGCCGTCCATGACTCCGCTATAAAGACGTCTGCAAACGCGACATGAAATCCTGTGACATTGATCACAAGTCGTGGGAGTCAGTTGCCAGCGTTCGCCAGAACTGGCGGGCAGCCATAAGGGCGGGGCTAAAGTGTGGCGAGTCGAAGAGACTTAGCAGTTGGCAGGACAAAAGACAGAGGCGCAAGGGGAGAGCCAACTGTGCAACAGCCCCGACAAACAAATTTCTCTGCAGCACCTGTGGAAGACCCTGTCACTCCAGAATTGGCCTTTATAGCCACTCCAGGCACTGCTTCACAAACCACTGACCACCTCCAGGCGCGTATCCATTGTCTCCCGAGATAAGGAGGCCCAAAAGAAAACTGGGACTAGTAATACAGAGGCTTCGACCGAATGATCCAGAGCACAGGAGTTCAAATCCCACCACAACAGCTGGGGGAATCTAACTAAACAAGCACCACCTTATATATTCACTCCCTCCACCACCAACGTACAGTGGCAGCAGTGTGCACCAGCTACACAATGCACTGCAGTAACGCACCAAGGCTCCTTCGACACCACCTTCCAAACCCGCGACCTCAATCTAGAAGGACAAGTGCAGCAAACGCATGGGAACACCACCACCTGCAAGTTCCCCTCCAAGTCACACACCATCCTGACTTGGAACTATATCGCCGTTCCTTCACTGTCACTGGGTCAAACTCCTGGAACTCCCTTCCTAACAGCACTGTGGGTGTACTTACCTCACATGGACTGCAGTGGCTCAAGAAGGCAGCTCACCACCACCTTCTCAAGGGCGATTAGGGATGGGCAATAATTGCTGGCCTGGCCAGTGATTCCCACGTCCAATGAAGTAATAAAAGAATGTTTGCAGATGTCACTAAAATCTGTGCACGGGTTAAGACAGTAGAGGGGTCCTGTGGAATCCAAAGTGATTTACCTGTGGCAGGGGATTAGGCCACACAATGGCAACTGGCATTAAATTTAGGCAAATGTTGTGTTATGTACGTTGATGGGGCCAGAAATGAATCCAAGTATCACTTGCAGGGAAGACACTGAAAAAGGTCAGCAGAGAATTATTCTGGTCAGATCATTGAAGGGTGAAGACTGATGTAAAGAGCCTGCAGTAAAAGTTAACGGGTTTTTCGATTGTGTTAATGGAATCATCATGAATCAAATGACTAGATTTTAGAATAACATGAGAAATCGGAGCAGGAGTGGACTATTCGGCCCGTCGATCCTGCTCTGTCATTCAATTCCATCATGACTGATCCTCGAACTCAACTCCACTTTTCCACCCGCTCCCCATATCCCTTCAGTCCCTGAGTGACCACATATCTGTCTATCACAACCTGAAATATATTCAATAATGGAGCATCCACCACCCCCGAGGGTAGAGAATTCCAAAGATTTACCACCCTTTGAGTGAAGAAACCTCTCCTTATCTCAGTCCCAAATGCTTGGCCCCTTATCCTGAGGCTGAAATAGATTCCCCAGCCAGGGGAAGCAACTTCTCAGTGTTTACCCAGTCAAGCACCTTCAGAATCTTGTATGTTTCACTGAGATCACCTTTCATTCTTCTAAACTCCATAGACTACAGGCTCTCTCATCATAGGACAAACCTCTCATCCCAGGAACCAATGGAGTGACCCTTCGTTGTACTGCCACCAAGGCAAGTGTAGCCTTCCTCGGATATGGAGACCACAACTGTGTACAGTAAAGCAGGTGTGATCTTACCAAAGCGCTGGCCAATTGTAACAAGACTTCCTTATTCCTGTACTCCAATCCCACTTGCAATAAAGGCCAACAGGCCATTTGCCTTGCTAATTTCTTGCTGCACCTGCATGTGAACTTACTGAGTCTCATGTACGGGGACACCCAAGCCTCTCTGAACATCAACATCGAGAAGATTCACGCCTTGTAAAAAATTATATTCTTACAACCAAAGTGAACAACCTCATTCTTCCCCACATTTTACTCCATCTGCCAATCACTTATTTTGAAATTATGCTGCCTAGTTCTAGATTCGCCCACCAGGGGGAAACATCCTCTCGGCTTCCAAGCTGTCAATCCCCCTTAAAATATTACATGTCTCGGTAAGATCACCTCTCATTCTTCTAAACTCCAGTGGGTATCGGCTCAAACTGCTCAACATTTCCTCATAAGACAACCCCTTCATTCCAGGTATCAGCCGAGTGAACCTTCTCTGAACTAATTCCAATGCATTTATGTCCTTTCTTAATTACGTAGACCAATACTTTACTCAGTACTCCAGATGTGGTCTAACTAAGGCCCTGTACAGCTGTAGCAACACTTCCCTACTTTTATATTCTATTCCCCTTGCAATAAACAACAACATTTCATTTGCCGCCCTAATCACTCGCTGTACCTACATGCTGACTTTTTGTGATTCACGTACCAGGACACGCAGATCCCTCTGTCCTGTAGAGACCTGCAGTCTCTCTCTATTTAAATAATATTCTGAATTCCCATTCTTCCTGCCAAAGTGGGCAAGCTCACATTTGCCCACAGTATACTCCATCTGGCAATTTTTGCCCACTTACTTAACCTATCTATAACCCTCTGCAGACTCTTTGTGCCCTCCTCACAATTTGTTTTCCTACCTATCTTTCACATGGTCAGCACGTTCCTGACCAATCAAAAAATAAGGCAATATTCCATGGAAGGAAAGGTGGGAATGTTGGGAAGGGAAGAGGGAAAGTCGGGCTCAGGGGCTTGCAGCAATCTGCATAAATAACAGCAATGTTGCCGACGGAAGTGCTCCTCATTTGTTCACTCTGCTGACAGGCGTGGTCGAGGTACAGGATGGGCGGCCAATCGTTCCACTCTCTTCATCACAACCGGTGGCATTTCCATTTACCAGGCGCTGGCTTGTTGCTCAGTAAGGGCTGCCTCTCTGCTTCTGAGAAGGACGATGGCACTCTTAGCTGAAAACGTCTCTATCTTGGTCATCTTATTGCTTGGACATTGGATTTTTTGTAAGTGCTATCCCTTCAGCAGGAGGAAGTAGATTCAATAGTAATCTCCCAAATGGCTATTGGATCAGGGCTTGGAGCGGGGAAATTGGGAGGGCAATGGGGTAGGAGCAGGGGCAAGTGAGACTAACTCGATAGCTCTTTCAAACAGCCAGCGCAGATACGATGGGCAGAACGGCCTCTTTCTATTCTGCTAGATTTTATGATTTATGCTACCATTTTCCTTCCATGAGTCTGAATTACTTTCTTTTATGGAATGTGTTCCAGGGGTTCAGTCTGCACCCACTGTTGTCCAGGCTCCAGCCGCGGCTTCTATTCGACCGGGGAAGCCCCTCGCCCTCGGCTGCAGCTTGAAGGGAGCCAGCATGGGCAGCTACACCATGCACTGGTACAGGCAGGAGGGGAAGGCAATAGAGTGGATGTGCAATGAATACAGCAGCTGTGGGCCAGGCTTTGAGAAGCGGTTCACTGTGCAACACGACGCTGCAAGCAACCGATTCTCCCTGCAGCTGGTCGACCCCCAGCCGACAGACACTGCGACCTACTACTGTGCAGCGAGTATGGGCACAGCGATACAACCCTGCGGCAGAGTGAGACAAAAACATCCTCACCCTCCCAACCTGCCCCTAAAACACCCAGCTGTGAGCAGCATCATCGTGAAAGCTTAGCAAACCAACGAGCCCCTGTGTATCCCTATTGGTGACCTTTGCAACACCATTTCATCTGAAAACACTTTACAGCCAGTTAGCCAGAAAGTCATACAGCCTGTATGGTACAGAAGGAGGCCATTCTGCCCATCGAGTCCATGCAATCCAGTCAGTCCCATTCTACCTCTCTATCCCTGCGGCCCAGCAAGATTATCTCCTTCAAGTGTCCAATCAATTTCCTTTTGAAATCATTCATTGTCTCCACTTCCACCACCCTGGTAGGCAGTGAATTCCCTGTTGTTACCACTCACTGTGTATAGAGGTTCTTCCTCAAATACCCCAGTATCTATTGTCCAGAATCATCAATCTGTGACCAATAGTCCTTGCACCATCCACTAATGGGAACAGGTTTACTCTGTCTACCTTAACTAACACTGTCACAATCTTGTTTCCTCTATCAGATCTCCCCTCAATCGCCTTTGCACCAAGGTAAACAACCCCAGATTCTCCAAAATAACCATGTAACATCCCTGGAACCATTCTGGTAAAATCTCCTTTGCACCCTGTCATGGACACTCACATCCTTCCTAAAGTGTGGTGACCAGAACTGAACGCAAACTTCCAGTTACAGCCTAACCAGAGCTTTGGAAAGGTTCATCATAGCTTCCCAGCGCTTGTGCTCCATGCCTCCATTTATAAAGCCCAAGAACCCGAGTGCTTTACTAATCCCATATTCGTTGCTAGTACTTCTTCGAAGTGCAGCCACTGCTGCAAGATAGGAACAGTGGCAGCCAGTTTCTACAAAGCAAGATCCATCAAACAGGCAATAGTGTCCAGATCATCTGTGGTTATTGTCGGAGCAATTTTGATTGGAGGATAATCATTGCTGAGGATTGCCCCCTCTGACTGTGCAGTTCTGCCCTTCTGGACATCAGAGGTTGTCCTCTGTACAGTCCCAGGATGTCACCAAAACAAAACCCAATACTAGCCAATGAAATGTTTCTCATTTGTTCATCCCATTGACCTGTGTAGTCTAAGCACATGCTTTGTTGTTGGATCATTATGCATAGTTCCTTACATCCGGTGGCATCTGTGCTGAGGAGGACAATATTATTGGTGGCAAATTGGCCCCCTCTAACACTGCATCGCAGGAGTAAAACAGCAACAAATTCAAGAAAAATATCAACAAATTCAACAACAACTTCAGCAGGTGAAAAACACAAACAAATTCAACAACAACTTCAACAGGTGAAAAGCACCAACAAATTCAACAACTTCAGCAGGAAAAAAAAAATCAACGATTGCAACAACAACTTCAGCAGGAGAAAAACACCACAAATTCAACAACATTAGCGGGAAAAAACATTCAACATATACAACAACAACTTCAGCAGGAGAAAAACACCATAACATTCAACAACAAAGTCAGCAGGGTTTAAAGAACACCAACAAATTCAACAACAACTTCAGCAGGAAAAAAACACCAAAAAATTCAACAACAAAGTCAGCAGGCAGTAAAGAACTCCAACAGATTCAACAACAACTTCAGCAGGAAAAAATCAACGAATACAACAACAACTTCAGCAACAGTTAAAAAGCCCCACAATTCAACAACAACTTCAGCAGGAGAAAAACACCACAAATTCAACAACAACTTCAGTCAGCAGGTGATAAGCACCAACAAATTCAACAACAACTTCAGCAGTAGAAAAACACCAACAAATTCAACAATAACTTCAGCAGGAGAAAAACACCAAAAAAAAACAACAACAACTTCAGCTGCAGTAAAACAAAACCCAACAAATCCAACAATAACTTCAGCAGGAGAGAAAAACACCAAAAATCCAACAACAACTTCAGTCGGAAGAAAGCATCAACAAATTCAACAACAACTTCAGTCAGAAGAAGGCACCAACAAATTCAACAACAACTTCAGTCAGAAGCAGGCACCAAGAAGTTCAACAACAACTTCAGTCGGAAGAAGACACCAACAAGTTCAACAACATCTTCAGCAGGAGAACAACACCAACATTTAGGGGTGTCGAAAGGGATTGGTGAAGTTGGTGGAAATAACACAGCAGGCACATGAGCATTTTGTGGGAGTTTAGGATGGAGGGTTACTGGGGAATGTTAATCAGGGATGCTGGATGGGAGCTCAGCCAAGTAACTGTGCATGTATCGCTTGCATGGAAGAGGCTGGGGTTAGCTACAGAGCAGTGAGGGGAAAGATTGAAACAGACCAGATGATGTGTCTGGGGGTGAGGACAGGCCATGCAGTGTACACACACCCGTGTTGAGGCCTCTATTCTATTATATTTCTCAATCTCTCTATCTGCTTTCATTCACAGGATGTGGTTGTGGCACTTTTATGCAGAATTCAGTGCCCACCACCTCATCGTCTTTGAGAAGATGGTGATGAGCCCACCCCCATTGCTGTCTGTTCCCGTCACAGCTTTTGTATGACCGACTGTCTTGCCCGGCCAATTCAGAGGGCCCTTTAAGAATCAACCATATTGTTGTGGGACTGGAGTCACCTCTTAGGCCAGACCGGATAAGGATGGCAGGTTTCTTTCTCTCAGTGACGATGAGTTTTTTGTCCAATACTGTAGGTTGATGTTCACCATGACTGAGTGCAGCTTTTCATCAATCAAACTTTATCTAATGAAGGGAATTGAAATAATCCAGCATGCTGGGATTTGAATTCACATCTCCAGGTTATTAGCCCAGGCCTTTACATTACTAGCCCAGGAACATAACACTTTGTTACCTTACCCTTTAACCTACTGTTTTGCCTCGGGCCTAGGAGTGGAAAAATACAAAGGTGTGTCGGTTAAACCCACAAAACAGGCTGTTTTTTTCTTGCTGCATCCGTGAACATGTTGAAACATTTACAGCTGCACTCTGATAACCACACATACTAACGGTGCCTTCCCTGTCTCTGTGTCTCTCTGTACAATGCGATTCTGTTGCTGTGTTGTGCTGACAAAGTCCTTCCACAAGAGCATGCGAAGGAAACAGCGCAGAGGAATTTGCAGGTGGTTATGGCGACAAATTGAATTGACAGGAGAGATAGGAGGAGTTGCACTAGCTGGGTTGATCTTGCAGAGAGCTGGCATGGACTCGATGGGCGGAATGGACTCCTTCTGTACTGTAACCAGTCTCTGATTCTATGAAAGATTTCCTGTGTTCAGAGTTTCTGAAAATATCTTTGATCAGTCAATCAAGGGTGAAGGAAATGCAACACCCAACATGTTTACATTGCTTGTTCCTTATTCCCTCAGGTATAGAAGATTAAATGGTGATCTGACTGAGGTGTTTAAAATGATTGAATGTGTTGATAGGGTAGATGGAGATAAACTATTTCCTCTTGTTGTGGGCGGGGCACGGGGGCAGAACAAGGTGGTCTAAACCCAAACATCGAGCCAGGCTATTCAGGAGTGATGTCAGGAAGTACTCCTTCACACAAAGGGGCGGGGGAATCTGTTTCCTGTGTGCAGATTAGTGTTTGGAAGGTAAATAAAATGTATTCATTTTGTACAAATGGTGTGATAGTGAATCCTTCAGAACAACAGTACTTTATTTTTAAGACTGGCAGCTAAACTATAAAAGCACGTGTTAGAGTGACATTTACCCCATACATGACAGTATTGTTGTTCATTACCCCTCTGGTCTTTATCAGAATGTCTATTGCACCATCTATCTCTCTGTATCTCCCTTTCTCTGAATCTATCTATCTATGAATCTGCATATCTAACTTTATATCTATCTATCTCTCCGTCTATGTATCGGTCTCTCCATCCATCACTCTATCTATCTGTCTATCTATGTTATCTAATTATCTGTATATCTGCCTATTTCACTACCTAACTATATAGAATCTCTATCTATCAATATTTATTTACATATCTCTTTCTCTCTGTCTAACGATATATGTTCCTCTATGTCTGTCCCTCCCACTCTCCCTTTCTCTCTGTCTCTCTTTCTCTCTCTCCCTGTCCTCTTAGCTCCTTCATGTCTGTTGTCCATGTATGGATTGTTGCTGTTTTTCTCCCTCTGTCTGTGTGCTTCTCTCTCTCTCTGTCTCTGCTTCTCTCCTTTTCTCTCACTCTTTATCATTCTATGTCTTTCTCTGAGTCTCTCTTTCTCTCTCTGCGCATCTCTCCCTCTCCCACCTCTCCCTTCTTACATAGAAACACGGGACATTAAGGACACTTAAGAGATCGTTCGGCCCATCGTACCTGCCCCCTCTTCGTGGCCGATGTCAATTTAAATCATGTCTCTGGGTGTATCTATCTCTTTCTCTCTCGGTTTTACAGATGTAGGGGCCGTGCTGAACCAACAGTCTCCCACTTCCATATCCCATTCCCCACGCTGTCCAGTCAGTATCCAATGTATTTACACAGAATCTTTCTACTGGTACTGGTGGCATCCGGACCATGAACCCGAGAACCTTTTCTATTCCAGCTTCACCAGAACGATCAATCCCTCCAGTGAGGTGGACGGTTTCACCACCAGGAGACCCGACAACACCCAGTTTTACCTGGAGTCCTCCAGCCTGTTGGCGAATCAATCAGCCGTGTATTGCTGTGCCTGGAGTCTGCACAGTGACTCAGAAAGGCGCTGGAGTTCAGCAAAAACTCTAAAGGGGCAGGAAAGCACTTGTGGGAGATAAACCTGTCTGTCTATCTCAGTGTCTTTCTGTCTCTCTGACTATCTGCGAGTTTCTGTGTCTCTTTGTGCGTCTCTGCATCCATCCATCTATCTATCTATCTATCTATCTATCTATCTATCTATCTATCTATCTATCTATCTATCTATCTCGCTGTCCATTTTTGGTTATATTGCACTATTTATCTATCTATTTATCTCGATCATATATATACATTTGCCATCGATATATCTACCTGTCTCTCACCTCTCTAAATATGCATCCACCATATATCTGACGTTTATCATCTATCTAACCCCATTATTTGCACCATACCAGTTTAATTATTGATCTATCATGATTTGTATTTTACTGATAGTTTCATCTTCTTGCTCTCCTTCGACACAGAGTACATCAATACATTATGAATTATTAAAAATGCTGCAGCAATGTGCTCAGATCCTTCTCGTTAAGGCAGCCTCTACCTGTAAAGAACAGATTCCGAGGTGGGGTAAATGGGTTCATGGTCCTGTTGAATGAGCTGTCGGTGGTTTATGACAAGAGTTACACATAGCTCCCTGTTGTACATGTCCCCAATGACTCACACAATGCAAAAGTGAGACACCTCCCCAGATAGGTCTCTCACTGGAACACCTGCCTCCTGACGGCAGTTTGAGCATCTGTTTAAAACAGTTAACCCACTTCTTCATGACACTGTCGCTTTTCAAAGTACCTAACATTTCACCACAATGTAAAACATAGCCCTTGAATTGTCGTTTAGCAAAGGGGAAATAAATCTTTATCTGCCTAATATAAACAAGCCACTTGATGTGTCTTATATATTTATAGAATCATACAGCAGAGCCGAGGCCATTCAGCCCATCGAGCCTGGCCCGGCTGTTCGAAAGAGCCACCCTATACAACACCAATCAGACACAACCAACGAGAGCCAGATACAGACGGGAAGCAGTTCCTTATTCAAGCTCCTTCCGACCAGTGGGTGTTATTATTCTGTCATACCAGAAGTGAGGGGTCAGAAGGAAACCCTGTTTCCAGTGCTGTCATTTCCGCTCTCTGCTTTATCTTCAGCCGCCTGATATTGGTTCATGAACAGATTCAGCCCTCAGTCTGCAGGATGCAGTTAGTCAAACTCTTCCTAATCGTCTGTTCTCTTCTTCCATGTAGGTATTCATCGTTCATAAAGATACCTCTGCTAAAATACTTGCTGTGTTTTCATTCACTACTAACTTCTATCAAACTAGATTGATAAAACATAATTGCAATCATTTTCCTGTCATTTCTTAAACTACATACTTTACTTTCACTGTCAATAATATTTACTTAATGAAATTTATGACTGAATAAAAATTACTTATATATTCGTGACGCTACTATACCTATCTTTAACCGATAAGTTTGCCCTAATTCTGGGTTAATTTGTCTGTCTCATATCACTTGCTACATTATTTTTCAATCTCTATATCTATCTGTTTATTATCTATATATCTACAAATATATCATTTTACGATATATTGTCTGCCTATATAGTTATCTAGTATTATCTACTTATCTATTTGGATAGTTATAGTTGGTTATCATATGTCACAATATGTTCTAAACTTTTTTAACTATTCTCCTTATTTCTCAAGGCAAAACTCTAGCAGAGGTGATACACCAGTGGCCAACTCTGGTGGTGGTGAAGAGAGGTGAACCAGCAGAATTAAACTGTTACCAGAATGACAGTAGTAAGAGCGTTATGCTGTGGTATCGGCAGTTTGCCGGGCAGGGGCTCACCCTAATGGGTCATTCTATTAATGGAATCCCAGTCACATACGAAGGAAAATTTGAGGAGGAGGTGAAGATTTTAAGGCCCGAGGAGAGACGATGCAGCCTGAGGGTCCTCAAGGTTAAGGCTGCGGATGCGGCGGTGTATTACTGTGCAGCCAGTGAGCACAGCGCTGCAGACTGCCTTCGTGCCAGTACAAAAACCAACAGGGTGAACAACACAACTGACTGACATACAGGAGCAGTGACAATGGTTAATGTCTCTCCCTGCCTCACCAGCCGTTTTCCCAGCTGGTGATTCTCGGATTCCTGAACCGTCATCAAGGGCTGAATGACACGGAATGGCAGAAGGTCCGAGGAAGAGAGAGAAGGAAGGAGAGAGATGTGTCTCAGATCCCCTGCAAAATTTCAAAGTCCTCGTCTACACTGTTTAATTTCTGGCACTGTGTATGTTAAAACTGAGTCACAGTCTCTGTCCTATACTTGATTAATTAAAAGGTTAATTAATGATGTAAATAAGACAGATAGTTAACATCACCATTGTGAAGTGATGGATAGAGTATCAATCATCTACAAGGCACAAGTCAGGAATGTGATGGAATACTCTCCACTTGCCTGGATGGGTGCAGCTCCAACAACACTCAGGAAGCTCAACACCATCCAGGAAAAAGCAGCCCTCTTGATCAGCAACCCATCTACCACCTTCAACACTCACTCCCTTCACCACGGTGGCAGCAGTGTGTACCATCGACAAGATGCACTGCAGCAAAGCATCGAGTGTCCTGAGACAGCACCTTCCAAACCAACCAACTCTACCACCAGAAGGACAAGGGCAGCAAATACATGGGGGCACCACCACCTGCAAGTTCCCCTCCAAGTCACACACCATCCTGACTTGGAACTATATCGCCGTTTCTTCACTGACACTGGGTCAAAATCCGGGAACTCCCTTCCCAACAGCACTGTGGGTGTACCTACCCCCCATGGTTCAAGAAGGCAGCTCACCACCACCTTCTCAAGGGTAATCAATGTTGTGAAATAATTGCTGGCCTTGTGAAAGAAACTCACGTCCCATGAAGGAATAAGAAAAAAAGTTATATCAGGTCTTCCACGACTTCAAGACGTCCCAAAGCAGTTAACAGCCAATTAAGAACTGGAAAATGATGGTCAGATCCTCTGCAACTTCTTCCCTTGTTTTGATTTTTTAAAAATTCATTCTGGGGACCTGGGTCCCTCTGAGAAGGCCAGTAGTTATTCAACATCGCTAATTGCCCTGGAGAAGGTGTGTGCTGCCTTGTAGATAACTGAAGAGTTTGCTAGGTCATTTCAGAGAGCAGTGTACTTAAAACACGGAAGCCAATTGGTGTACAGCACCATGCCATAGGCAGCATAGACAGGCAGATAGATAGCTAGGAAGGCAGACAGGCAGACTATAGATAGATAGATAGATAGATAGATAGATAGATAGATAGATAGATAGATAGATAGATAGATAGACAGACAGACAGACAGATAGATAGACAGACAGACAGTCAGACAGATAGATAGAAAGACAGATGGGTAGACAGATTGATAGATAGACAGACAGATAGGTAGACAGATAGATAGACAAATAGTCAAATAGATTGTTAGATAGACAGACAGATATGCAGATAGGTCGATATGAAGACAGACAGACGGATTCATACAGATCGAGAGACAAATTGACACAGATAGACAGACAGACACACAGCCATGCAGATATATAGATAGAGAGAAAGATAGACAGATAGCTACAGAGATAGATAGATAGCTGTATAGATAAATAGACAGAGATCTTTTTCTCCCTTTCTCCATCTATCTCTATCACTGCCTCTCTTTTACTCTAACTGTTTTTCACCATATCATCCTCTCTGACTCTGTCTCGCACTATGTCTCTCTCTCATTCCTTGGCACTTTCACATACACTCTATCACTCCAATAGAATCGTAGAAAGTTTAAGGCACAGCAAGAGGCCAATTGGCCCATCGTGTCGGTGGCGGCTGAAAAACAATCCACCTATTCATATCACACCTTCCAGCATTTGGTCCATAGCCCTGCAGATTACGGCACTTGAGGTGCATATCCAGACTCCTTTGAATGAGTTGAGAGTGTCTGCCTCAACAACCCTTTCAGGCAGCGAGTACCTGACCCCCACCACTTCTAAGGTTTTCCTTTTCTCCCCTCCAATTCTTCTAACAATCACATAAAATCTCTTCCCCCTCGTCACTGATCTCTCTGCCAAGATGAATAGACCTTTCACCTCCACTCTATCCAGGCCCCTTCAATATTTTTTACATTTCTAACAGACCTCCCCTCAGCTTTCTCTGTTCCAAGGAGAACAACCCCAGCCTATCCAATCTTTCCGCATAGCTGCATTTTCCAGTTCTGGCAACATCCTCGTAAATCCCCTCTGTACCCTCTCTAGTGCAATTACATTCTTTCTGCAATGAGGTGACCAGAACTGCACACAGTACTCAAGTTGTGGCCTAACCCATGATGTATACAGTTCCAGCATAACCTCCCTGCTCTTGTATTCTATACCTCAGCTAATAAAGGAACGGATTCCATATGCCTTCTTAACCAACTTACCGACCTGTCCTGCTACCTTCAGTAATCTGGAGACATTCACTCCAAGTTCCCTCACTTCATCTACACTTCTCAGTATTTTCCCATTAATCGTATGTTCCTTTGCCTTGTTTGACCTCCCCAAATGCATCACCTCACACCTCTCCAAGTTGGATTCCATTTGCCACTCTTCTGCCCATCTGACAAGACCACCAATATCTTCCTGCAGCCTACAGCTATCCACCTCGCGATCTACCACACGGCTAATCCTTGTGTTGTCTGCATACATCTTGAAAATGCCCCCCTACATTTGCATCCAAATCGTTAATATATACCACAAAAAGCAGGGAATCCAGTGCTGAGCCCTGTGGAACGCCACTGGGAACAGCCCTCCATTCGCTAAAACACCCATCAACAATTACCCATTGTTTCCTGCCACTAAGCCAATTTTGTATCCACCTTGCTGCATTTCCCTTGATCCCATGGGATTTTGTTTTTTTTGAACCATTCTGCCATGTGCAGCCTTTTCAAAAGCCTTGCTAAAATCCATGTAGACCACGTCAACTGCACTACCCTCATCTATCTTCCTTGTTACTTCTTCAAAAAATTAGATCAAGTTGATAAAACAAGATCGTCCCTTAACAAATCTATGCTGTCTATCCTTGATTAACCCATGCCTTTCTAAGTGACAGTTTTTCCTGTCTCCCAGAATAGATTGCAATAATTTGCTCATTACTGAGGTCAGACTGACTGGCCTGTAATTAGTCAGTCTATCCTTCTCTCCCTTTTTAAACGGAGGCACAACATTAACAATTCTCCAATCCTCCGGCACCACACCTGTGAGGACTGCAAAAAGATGGTCAGACCCTCTGCTATTTCTTCTCTTGCTTCTTTTTGCAGCTTCGGATTCATTTCATCCGGCCCTGGTGATTTATCAACTTTCAAGGATGCTAATCCAAATAATGTTTCCTCCCTCAGCTTCGCTCCCTTAAACCCAGAGCAACCAGCAGAAAGTGTCTTAATTCCGCCGCAAACATGCCATTCAATTTCATCGACGTTTGCTATTTTCCTTCTGTCGCTGAGTATGTTTAAATTCTGTCACAATCACTGTTTTACATTTGATCAACTGATTAATGATCTCAACAAGACTGTGCGGCGGTGACTTGTGAAATCAGCAATCAATTATTGAATATAAGACATTGAACTCATTAATCTGTTCCCCCTTTTTTGGCAACAAAAGTGTGAAGAATATACTGTTAACCATATAACATCTACACCCACTTTTGCTCATGTAGATTTCACTCTTCTGCTTTACATCTGTACAGATACTGGCAGGAAATTAGGACAAATACTGAATTTGTATCGTTAATTCTGTGGGTAATAATCCTCTGCAGGAGAGGATGAAACACTGAGAAGGAGGATGAATTTCGGGAATTGACTTGAAGAAGCCCACAGCATGGGCTTCACTGGGAAAGTAACAAACACAGCTTGTTGCAGTTGCACCATGCTGCCACTGGTCGGCGCAGTGGCTCCACTATATTTCGCGCCACCACAGGCTTTGGCGCCGCTGATCAATGAGTCAATTCCTCTGGTTCCGCAATCTTTTCACTTTAAAGGCTAAATGCAGTTAGATTTCCACTTTACAGTGATGTTATATGAGCCGCCGCCGCTGCCATCGAACTATCCACCTTCTCTTCCTCCACTACTGATTTTAATTTGCAAAAGGATGTTAATAATCCCCTGTTGTGCGCCATAATCTCTGGAGTCACTCAAAGCAGCTATCGTTGCACCGCTCCTTGTTTTTTTCACCTACCCTCTCCAACACCTCGCTACCTTCAAAATTTCCCTCGATTCAGCATGAAAGCAAGCTCACAAAGGGAAGAGAGTGAAGATATTGGCAGCAGAGTAGAACGTGGGGTGGAAGGAGGGAAATGGAGAGAAGAAACAAGTGGATAGGGGCGGAAGGAAGAAAACAAAAGAATGGGGGACAACTTAAAGGTAGGGGCGGGGATCATTGCCTTGAGATAACTTCCTCTGATGACGATCCGCTCTGCCTGCACCTCATCTCTCTCCCTCACTTAAAACCCAGAGTAACCAGCAGAAAGTCTCTCAGATCCACAGCAAACATGTCTTTCAGTTTCATCGTCTTTGCTATTTCCCTTCTGGGGCTGAGTAGGTTAACACTCTGTCCCAATCACTCTTCTACATTTGTTTAACTGAAAGGGATGATGAATGATCTTAATAAAACTGAGCGGCGGTGACTTGTGAAATCAGTAATCGATTATTTCATATAAGACAGTGAACTCATTAATCTGTCCCCTAGTTTGGGAAGACAAGTGTTATTAATATGATGTTAACTCTTTAATGTTTGCACCCACTTGCAAACTTGTCGATTCCACAATTCTATTTTACATTTGTAAAGATCCAGGTGCTTGCAGGAAATTAGGACACAGACCGAATTTCCGTCGTTAATTTGGTGCAACACCGACGTCCATCGTCTCAATTGTAACTCCATCGATACTAGTTCATTCCCTCTAATTTCTCTTTCTAGGTGTTTGCCGGGGTGATGTGATACATCAATGGCCTCAGTCACTGGCTGTTAAACAACCAGGATCAGTGGAAATGAACTGTCTGCAGGAAGGAACAGTTCGCAACTACATGTACTGGTATCGTCAGTCCCCCGGCGGAGGATTCCTGTTAATCGGGTTTACATTAGCAGCAGGTGAACCTCAATATGAAGATGGCTTTAAGAGCGGATTTGCAATCACGAGGACTCTGGAAAATAAGAAATCCACTCTGACGATCGAGAGTGTGAATGCCACGGACGAGGCGGTGTATTTTTGTGCAGCTGCTGATGGGACACAGCGGTTCAGAGTCATTGGCCGCCTTGACAAAAACCCTCACACGTCTCCCTTCAAACGGGTGCATTTCACCCAGCATTCGGTGAAGAGCAGCCCTGGCTGATCGGATGCGGATCTGCATCTGTTCAGTGCCCGTTCGAGTGGCAGAACGCCCATGTTCTAACTCCCCACAACCTCCAGACAGACAACACACACTGTCTCTGCCCACACCTGTATAATGGTTCATCGAACAGCTCTTCAACCCGTACCTCGGTTACACCACACCTGGAGCACTGTGCCCAATTCTCAGCTCTATATACTTTGTTTAGACGACACCTGAAGTGCTGAGGACAATGCTGAGGGTGACCTGTTAGAGGTGTTCAAGATTATGAAGGAATATGATAGGGTAGAGGAATAGAAGATGTCTGCACTTGCAGGGAAGGTCATGAATACATCATACTCACTAATAACTCCAAGAAATGAATTTATACAGAGTGGTGAGAATGTGGAATTCACTAGCACACAGAAATAAATGATGTGTATAACCAGATATATGTAAATGGATGCTGGATAAAAACATTAGGGAGCAGGAAATAGCACGTCATACTGATAGGGCTGGATGAAGACATTGTTTATGTTCTTTCATCAGATGTGGGAATAAAATATGAGAATAAGCTAACCAGCAATATAAACACAGATGGTCGGAGCTTTTACATAACAAGCAAGAGTGCAGCTGAAGTTGACGTTGGTTCCTTCGAGGTAAAGACAGGAGAAATCACCATGGGGAATGGGGAAATGGCAGTGGAATTGAACTAATATTTTGTGCCTGTCTTCACAGTTGAAGACACAAGTTCCATCCCAGAAATAGGCAGTAAAAAAGAGTGAGGAAATTAAGGATATTCATATCAATTGAGAAAAAGTTTTGGAGAAACTTGGGGGATTAAAATCTGACAAGTCCCCTGGAACAGATGGATTATATACCAGAGTTCTAAAAGAGATAGCTGCAGAGAGAGTGGGGGCGCTGGTTATGATTTTCCAGAATTCCTAAGATTCAGGAATGGTCCCATCGGATTGAAATCTGACAAATGTTACACGGCTTTTCAAGAAAAGAGGCAGTGAGAAATCTCAGGACAAGGGATCAATCATTCTGGACTGAGATGAGGAGAAATGACTTCACTCAAAGGGTTGTGAAACTTTGGATTTCTCTATCCCAGAGTGTTGTGGATGGTCCTTCATTGAATACATTTAAGGCTGGGATTTCTGATCCCTCAGGAAATCAAGGGATATGGGGAGCAGGCAGGAAAGTGGAATTGAAGCCCAAGATCAGCCATGATTATTGAATGATGGAGCAGGCTCGATGGGATATATGGTCTACACCTGCTCCAATTTCTTGTGTTCTGTGGGTCTCAAGTCACATGCAGGCCAGACCAGGTAGGTACGGCGGATTTCCTTCCCGAAAAGAAATGAGTGAGCCAGCTGGGTGTCAGGGCACCTCAAGAGAGACTAGCTTTCAATTGCAGATATTCTGATGAAATAATTGTATTTATTCATTAATTGTATTTAATTTCCACCATCTGACCTGGTGGGACTCTGACGCATGTCCCCTGGAGATTCACTCTTGCCTCTGGATTACTAGCTCAGTGACATGTCAAGTGCACCGCCATCTACCCCAGGCTAGTCTGGAACATGGGCCCATCGGGCCGAATAGCCTAACTCTGTGCTGCATATTCCTTCTAATTCGATGTCACTAGCGTCATCAGCTGAAACAACGGATAACAAATGGGAAGACGGAGCAATTTCAAAGCATGTCTTCACAATGCCTATTTTATCAATTGCACTGTGCAAACCACAGGTACCTGTAGTTACACATGACAGCCACGAGGTGGGGATGGAGCTCCACCGCAGCCTGAGTCCAACTTGCTTCTTGAAAGACTGAGTGAGCAATCCAGCAGTGACCTGACCAATCTACCTAATAGTCAATTCCACTAACTCTGAAACAGATTCAAATCATAATCATTCCACACAAAATAGACAACTGGATTTTCCCAAGTCTGCTCGTTCATAGTGACTGGTTTGACCAACACTTGTGATATACTAAAACAGATGATCTGAAGGACGTAAAGAGGGGAAGCAAAGTGAGAAAACAGTGAAAGAAAAATGAAGAAGGAGGCATTTTATATAAAAAACACATATTCAGGGATGCGCACATCACTGACAAGGCCAGAATTCATTGCCTATGCAGAATTTCCCTTAACTGAATGACTTGCTAGTCCATTTCAGAGGCAGTTAACAATGAACTACATTGCTATCAGGTGATGCATTTTGGCAGAAGGGAGACAGAGAGGAAATACTGACTTAATGACATAGGCCTAAAGAGTGTTCAAGGACAGAGGGACCTGGGGGTTAATGTGCATAGATCTTTGAAGGTGGCAGGACATATTGAGAGAGAGGTTCACAAAGCTTATGGGATCTTGGGATTCATGAATAGGGGTATAAAGTACAAAAGCAGGGTGGTTATGCTCAACATATATGAGGTTCTGGTTAGGCCCCAACTTGAGTACTGAGCTCGGTTCGGGTCACCACACTTTAGGAAGGATGTAGGGTCCTTGAAAGGGTGCAGAGGAGATTTACCGGGATGGTTCCAGGGATGAGAGATTTTTGCTACATGGTTAGTTTGGTGAAGCTGGGGTTGTTCTCCTTGGAGCAAAGGAAATTGAGGGGAGATTTGACAGAAGTGTACAAAATGAAGAGAGGTTTAGATAAAGTAGACAAAGAAAAACTGTTCCCATTAGCTGATTGTACAAAGACTAGGGGACGAAGAGGATAGGAATAAAACAGAGAATAAAAGCTGAGAAAAACTGAAATCCGATAGGGAGTTGAGGTGAATTCTTTACCCAAAATACAGAATTCAATGCCAGCAGAAACTGCTAAGACAAAGGCAGGAACAGGAAGGGGCCATTCAGGCCCTCAATTCTGTACCACCATTCAATGAGATCATGGCTGATCTGTGATCTAACTCCATATTCCCGCCTTTGCCCCATATCCCTTAATATATTTTGGATCACAAAAACCAATCCATCTCCGATTTCAAATTAACAATTGATTCAGCATCAATTTCCGTTAGCAGAAGAGAGTTCAAACCTCTCCACCCATTGTGTGTAAAAGTGTTTCCTAATTTCACTCCTGAAAAGTCTGGCTGTAATTTTTAGTCTTTGCCTCTTAGTCCTAGATTCCCAAACCAGCGGTAATAGTTTCTCTCTATCTACTCCCAAAGACTAAATAAATACAACTTCAAACTGGAGACCTCCAGCCTGCGGGAGAATCACTCGGCCGTGTATTTCTGTGCCTGGAGACATCACAGTGACTCAGAGAGATGGAGCAGTTCAACAAAAAACCCAAAGGCAGCAGGAAACACCTGTTTCAGATAAAATTGCTCGGTACCTTGACCTACCGTTCCCTCATGCAGAGTGACAGTGTTTATTGCAATAAAAAGAGTTGAGTTATGATTGGAGTGACACACTAGATTTACAGGTACTGCCGAGGGTGCAATGAACGATTAATAAGGATGTCACGAGATCTCAGAATGTAACTATCAGGAATCAATGACAATAATCTGGGTTTTTATGACCCTGTTTTTACCTTCTCCACAGGGACAGCAGAGGGGGATCCAGGACCATGGAACGGACAATAGCTTTGAGAAGAATTTAGTGAGAAAATTGAAAGAGCAGGAGATCATGTAGATCCAGCTTGACATACATCAACAGGACAAGGACACCCACTTCATTAGAGAGAGAAAGAGTGCGTGTGTGAGAGAGAGATCTAGTGAGAGAGAGGAAAAACGGCAGACAGTGTTAAAGAGACTGAGACAAAGAGGGAGACAGAGCTGGAGGCAAAGACAGCGAGACAGCAAGAGACACATAATGAGAGACAGAGGGAGAGAGGGACAGAGAGAGAGAGACAGAGAGAAAGAGAGACTGAGATAAAGAGCCTGCGGCAGATAGGGAAATAGATCTCGAGAGAGACAGAGAAAGAACTAAAGAGATAGTAAGAGTAAGAGAGAAGGAGAGTCAGAGAGAATGAGAGAGTGGGAGACATGACCCGAGATACATGAGGGGAGAGGGAGAGTCAGAGAGAGAAAGTGAGTGAAGATAGACTGAGATAGAGAGGGAGAGAGAGTCTGAGAAAGGAAGAGAGTGGGAGACATAACCCGAGACACATGAGGAGAGACAGAGAGAGAGCGCAAGAGAGCGGAAGGTAAACTGAGATAGAGAGAGAGAGAGACAGAGAGAGAGAAGGAGATTGGCAACCAATTCAATTCTGATTTGTTGACCTGGGGGAATGGGCGTCACCAACATTGTATCACTTCCTAATGCTCTTCATGTTCCTCCCAATGATTTGTAAAGAGTGGATTTGGACCCTCACAAGACTCTAAGCTCCTGCTCTCACTCCTGTGTCTATTAAGAGAACAGGTTATAGTGAAAGATGTATCAGTTACTGTGTCTGATAATCTTGTTTCATTGTAAGTGAGTGTGAAATGCAAAGCTTATCGTTAATAACTTTCCTCTCCTCTCCCTGTCTCCCTTTCATTCCCAGAAGTTTCCTGTTTACTGATCTCCTCCTCTCTCCATCTCTCTCCCAGATGTGAACTCACAGACAATCCACCAGATTCCAGCCGCTGTCTCCAGATTGCGTGGAGAGGCAGTGGAACTGAGGTGCACTGTGGAGGGCACCAGTACTGCTAGAATGTAGTGGTACAGACAATACCTGGGGAAGGAGCCGCTGTTGATGTTTTATTCCAATACTGCTAACTATGTGGATCCAGAGGGGATGGTGGACGGTTTCACAGCCGAGAGACCGACTGACTACCAGTTCAACCTGGAGTCCTCCAGCCTGCAGGAGAATCACTCTGCGGTGTATTTCTGTGCCTGGAGTCCTAACAGTGACTCAGAGAGATGGAGCAGTTCAATAAAAACCCCAAAGGCAACAGGAAACACCTGTTTCAGATAAAACCAGGCGGTGCTGCACCCTGTTGGGTGTTTTTATCAATGGGAACATGTTTTTCACAAGAAGACAGAGCGGATTGAAATAGAAAGAAATTAGATTCAGAGACAGTGGAAAATTGTGAGATACAATTTAGAGGAATGATACCGGTACTGAGAAGTCATAACGATCAAGGAAGTCTGAACAGGCTGGGGGATCGTTTCTCCAGAAACGAGAAGACTTCAGGATGAAACTTTAGAGTTCATAGAGAGATTATGAAAGGGTTTCATGAGTGAAGAGCAGATTAGATAGATAGATAGATAGATAGATAGATAGAGAGATAGATAGATAGATAGATAGATAGGTAGATGGATAGATCGATGGATAGATAGATAGGTAGATGGATAGATAGATAGATAAATAGATAGATAGATAGATAGATAGATAGATAGATAGATAGATAGATAGATAGATAGATAGATAGATAGATAGATAGATCGATAGATAGATAAATAGATAGATAGATAGATAGATAGGTAGATGGATAGATCGATGGATAGATAGATAGGTAGATGGATAGATAGATAGATAGATAGATAGATAGATAGATAGATAGATAGATAGATAGATAGATAGATAGATAGATAGATAGATAGGTAGATGGATAGATCGATGGATAGATAGATAGGTAGATGGATAGATAGATAGATAGATAGATAGATAGATAGATAGATAGATAGATAGATAGATAGATAGATAGATAGATAGATAGATAGATAGATAGATAGATAGATAGATAGATAGATAGATAGATAGGCATGCAGGCAGGCAGGCAGACAAGTAGGTCGATCGGAACAGAGACAGATAGGTAAATAGATATACAGACACTGTTGTGTTTTATTCACTGACAATGTTGTCTTTCTCCACAGCAACAGCAGAGGCCGGTGTTGGACCGTGATAAGGATCAGATTATTGATGATGTTTCAATAGGTACTTTGAAACGTGTCTATGAACCTCTCCTGATAATTAAATAACTACATCCCTGTTACAGACTGGTGAACTGAACACAAGATACCGCAGATGCTGGATGGTTTAGGTTCTTGGGGCTCTGTCGCTATATTGGTGCTCATTGCGTTTCTGGGTTATAAATAAATAAGGATGGAAATACTAATCAGGTCAGACAGCCTCTGTGGAGGGGTAAAAATTAACATATCAGGTCCTAGATCATTCAGCAGAACTGGAAGGATTTAGAGGTCTATCAACTTTTAAGCAGCACAAAGCCAGGGAGAGGGAGAATCGGAGGAATGCTGGAGAGATTTAATAACAAAACTAAGGCTGGTGCAAGACAAAGGGGAAGTTAATGGGTCAAGTAAAGAACAAGAGATGGGTCTAGTGGAGATGGAAATGGCAGAAACACAATCATTACCAACAAACCTCTGCCCATATAAACCGGAGCAGTGGTTATGATCAGAAATTGTTTAACTCACTGTTGAGCCCAAAAAGCTGTCAAGAATCCAATTGAAAGATGAGGTGCTTTTCTTCGAGTTTCTGTTGAGCTTCACTGGAGCAGAGAAGGAGGTCGAGGACAGAGAGGTCAGGGTGGGAGTGTGAATGAGAATTAAAAGTATCCGCTAACCGGAATCTCAGGGTCACACTTGCAGCCTGAATGCAGGATGTTCCAAAATGCTGTTAGCCTGTTGCTGTACTTGGTCTCTGCAGCTAGTCCCACTCCCCCTGCCCTTTCTACATAACACTGCACATTTTCCTTACACATAATTATTCAAATTTCCTTTTGAAAGCGACGATTGAAACTGCCTCCCCCGCACTCTCAGGTAGTGCATTCCAGATCCTAACCATTCACTGTGTCAAAACGTTTCCTCAGTTCACCTTTGGATCTTCTGCCAATTACCATCAATAAGTGACCTCTGGTTCTCAATCAATCCGGTGATGAAACATAGAGACAGAGAAGGTGAATCAGGGAGACGTCGTGAGGAAAAGCTCAGTGGAAATGAACGGGACAGAGGGAGACAGAGACAGAAAGATGCACACACACACAAACACACACAGATACAGAGAGAGAAAGAGAATGAAAGAGTTGTAGACATAAAGCTGGATGTATGCAGACAGAGAGAGAGAGACATTGTCAACCTACTCCACTCTGACTTGTTTACCTGGGCGTCACCATCTCTGCATCACTTCCTAATGCTCTTCCTGTTCCTCCCAATGATTTATAAAGAGTGGGTTGGTTATTGACAACACTCATCACTCCTGCTCTCTCCCCTTTGCTGATTCAGAGGGCAGCTTAAAGTAAATGATGTATCTGTTACTGACTCTGATCACCCTGTTTCACTGTAAGGCATTTTATTGAAACAATAATTCTACTTAACATTTCTTTAGGTGATGTTTTTATTTATTTATTTCTCTCTTTCTCTCTCCCACTGGACTGAATTTCCCTGTTTACTGATCTCCTCCTCTCCCTGTCTCTTTCCCAGATGTGAACTCACAGAATATCCACCAGACTCCCGCCGCTGTCTCCAAATTTTCTGAGGAGCAGGTGAAGCTGAAATGCACCGTGCAGGGCAGCAGTAACCCTGACATGTTCTGGTACAGACAATACCCGGGGAAGGAGCCACAGTTTATGTTTTACTCCACAGGTACTGATCACATAAATCCGGAGAAGGCGGTGGACGGTTTCACCGCCGAGAGACCGACTAGCTCCCAGTTCAATCTGGAGCCCTCCAGCCTGCGGGAGAATCACACGGCCGTGTATTTCTGTGCCTGGAGAGATCACAGTGACTCAGAGAGTTGGAGCAGTTCAACAAAAACACCAAAGGCAGCAGGAAACACCTGTGGAAGGTAAAACTGCCCGAAGCCTCGAATTTCTTTCGTTTTGCAGAGCGAAAGTGTTTATGATAACAAGAAGAGATGGGTCAGCGTGGTAGTGAGAGATTAGATATACAGTTAGTGGAGATTGTGCAATGAACAATTAACAAGGTGACACCAGATCTGAGGTTGTAACTATCAGGAAAGATCAACTATAAAACGACTTGAGTTTTTCTGCATTGACACTGAGTTTTCCTCCTCTATAGGGTTAACAGAGGGTGCTCTCGGACCATGAATACACAATGGCCGGGCAAACATTTAACAGGAAAACAGAAAGAGGCAGAGGTCAAACAGCCCTCGAGCTTCCGACACATTGACAGGAGAAGCACATTCATCACCTTAGAGAGGGATACACACACACTCAACGAGAGAGACAAAGAGATGGAGACCGAGTGTGTGAGAGAGGGATAGAACAAGATTGAGAGGAAAACTGACAGATACAGAGAGACTGAGACAGAGAGACAGAGACAAAGAGACAGAGAGAGACGAGAGAGACTGAGAGAGAGAGACTGAGAGAGACTGAGAGAGACTGAGAGAGACTGAGAGAGAGAGACTGAGAAAGAGAGATTGAGACAGAGAGGAGAAGAGAGAGGAGAGCGAGGAGGACAGAGAGGGAAAACAAAAAACACAGAGGAAGAGACTGAGACAGAGAAACTGAGACAGAGAAACAGTGAGAGAGACTGAGAGAGCGAGACTGAGAGACAGAGAGAGACAGAGAGAGAGAGAGGGACAGAGAGACAGAGAGATAGAGAGACTGAGGGAGAGATAAACTGAGAGCGAGAGACTGAGAGAGAGAGGGACAGAGAGAGAGAGACTGAGAGAGAGAGACTGAGAGAGAGAGACTGTGAGAAAGCGACTGAGGGAAAGCGACTGAGACAGAGAGACAGACAGAGGAGAGAGAGGAGGACAGAGAGGGGGAAGAAGGAAGTGCGAGAGAAAAACAAAAAAACACAGAGGAAGAGACTGAGACAGATTGGAAGACAGACAGACACACACACAGAAAGAGACAGGGCGAGAAAGACAGAGAGCAGTAAAACAGAGGGAGACAGTGAACTAAAGACAGAGCAAGTGAAAAACACACGCACACACATGCACAGCTTTGTATCCGTGCCCATTCATCTTCCAACTCATTGAAGAAGAATATCCCGTGATCTCAGGATTGTAACTATCAGGAATGAATAACAATAAAAGGACTGGGGCTGTTATAGACTGACACTGTGTATGTTTTCACCACAGGGACAGCTGAGGACGCTCTTGCACCATGTGATGTACAATGGCTTTTGAGAAGGAGTTCACAGGAAAACTGAAACAGTGGGAGATCATACAGTCCTCCAGGTTGATATACATGACCAGGAGAAGGAAATCCACATCCTTAGAGAGAGAGAAGAGAGAGAGAGAGACACACACACACAGCGAGAGAGGCAGAGAGACAGAGAGAGAGACAAAGAGAGAGAGAGAGACACACACACACAGCGAGAGAGACAAACAAAGACAGAGAGAGAGACCTAATGTGTGTGTATCTGTGAGAGAGAGTCTGAAATAAACAGACTGAGACATATAGGGAGGCATAGAAGAGAGACAGAGAGGAAGAAAGGAGCATCACAAGTAAAGGACAGGGAGAGACAGAGAGAGAGAGAGAAAGTGGGACATTGGCAACCAACTCGATTCTCATTTGTTGATGTGGGAAATGAACGTCACCATCTCTGCATCACTTCCTAATGCTCTCCCTGTTCCTCCCAATGATTTGTAAAGAGTGGGTTGGTTATTGACAACACTCATCACTCCTGCTCTCTCCCCTTTGCAGATTCAGAAGGCAGCTTGAAGTAAAAGATGTATCTGTTACTGACTCTGATCACCCTGTTTCACCGTAAGGGATTTTATTGAAACAATAATTCTACTTAACATTTCTTTAGGATATGTTTTTATTTATTTCGTTCTCTCCTTCTCTCTCTTTCTCTCTCCCCACTGGACTGAATTTCCCTGTATACTGATCTCCTCCTCTCCCTGTCTCTTTCCCAGATGTGAACTCACAGACTATCCTCCAGACTCCCGCCACTGTCTCCAGATGTTCTGAGGAGCAGGTGAAGCTGAAATGCACCGTGGATGGTACCAGTAACCCTTACATGTACTGGTACAGACAATACCCGGGGAAGGAGCTGCAACTGATGTTTTACTCCCTAACTGCACAAAGAGTGGACTCAGAGGGGAGGGAGGAGGGTTTCACCGCCGATAGACCGACTGACTCCAAGTTCAACCTGGAGTCCTCCAGCCTGCGGGAGAATCACTCGGCCGTGTATTTCTGTGCCTGGAAAGACCACAGGGACTCAGAGAGATGGAGCAGTTCAACAAAAATCCCAAAGGCAGCAGGAAACACCTGTGGGGGATAAAACCGTTTGGTGCCTCTACCTGTTGTTTCTTTATGCAGAGTGAAAGTGTTTGTTACAAAAAAAAGAGTTGAGTTATGATTATAGTGACACACTAGATTAACAGGTACTGCCGAGGGTGCAATGAACGATTAATGAGGATGTCACGAGATCTCAGAATGTAACTATCAGGAATCAATGACAATAATCTGGGTTTTTATGCACTGACCCTGTGTTTACCTTCTCCACAGGGACAGCAGAGGGGGATCCAGGACCATGGACCAGACAATGGCTTTGAGAAGGATTTAGTGAGACAACTAAGATAGCAGGAGATCATGTCGATCCAGCTTGATACACATTAGCAGGACAAGGACACCCACTCCTTTAGAGAGAGAAAGAGAGTGCATGTGTGTAAAAGAGAGAGCGAGGTTCAGTGAGTGAGAGGAAAAACGACAGACAGAGTTAAAGTGACTGAGACAGAGAGGGAGACGGAGATAGAGGCAAAGACAGTGAGACAGCAAGAGACACATAATGAGAGAGAGAGGGACACTGAGAGAGAGACGGAGAGCAAGAGAGACTGTGATAAAGAGCCTGTGATGGATAGGGAGATAGATCTAGAGAGAGGCAGAGAAAGGGAAATAACTAAAGAGATAACAAGAGTATGAGAGAGGGAGAGTCAGAGAGAAGGAGAGAATGGGAGACATAACCTTAGATATATGAGGAGAGAGGGAGAGTCAGAGAGAGAAAGTGAGTGAAGACAGACTGAGATAGAGAGGGAGAGAGAATCTGAGAAAGGAAGAGAGTGGGAGACATATCCCGAGACACATGAGGTGAGAGAGAGAGAGAGACAGAGAGGGAGTGCAAGAGAGCGGAAGGTAAACTCTGATAGAGATAGATAGATAGATAGATAGAGAGAGAGAGAGAGAGAGAGAGAGAGAGAGAGAGAGAAGCAGATTGGCAGCCAATTCAATTCTGATTTGTTGACCTGGGGGAATGGGCGTCTCCAACATTGTATCACTTCCTAATGCTCTTCATGTTCCTCCCAATGATTTGTAAAGAGTGGATTTGGACCTTCACAAGACTCTAAGCTCCTGCTCTCACTCCTGTGTCTATTAAGAGAACAAGTTGAAGTGAAAGATGTATCAGTTACTGTGTCTGATAATCCTGTTTCATTGTAAGTGAGCATGAAATACAAAGATTATCGTTAATAACTTTCCTCTCCTCTCCCTGTCTCCCTTTCATTCCCAGATATTCCCTGTTTACTGATCTCCTCCTCTCTCCATCTCTCTCCCAGATGTGAACTCACAGACTATCCACCAGACACCCGCCGCTGTCTCCAGATTTCCCGGGAAAGGAGTGGAACTGAGGTGCACTGTGGAGGGGAGCCGCAGTAACTTCAACATGTACTGGTACAGACAAGAGCTGGGGAAGGAGCTGCTGTTGATGTTTTACTCCAGTACTGCTAACTATGTGGATCCAGAGGGGACGGTGGATGGTTTCACCGCCGAGAGACCTGATTAGTGCGAGTTCAACCTGGAGTCCTTCAGCCTGTGGGAGAATCACTCGGCCGTGTATTTCTGTGCCTGGAGTCTTCACAGTGACTCAGAGCGATGGAGCAGTTCAAGAAAAACCCCAAAGGCAGCAGGAAATACCTGTTTCAGATAAAACCAGGCGGTGCTGCGTCCTGTTGGGTGTTTTTTTCATTGGTAACATGTTTTTCACAAGAAGACAGGGCGTATTTAAATAGAAATTGAGAGGTTAGATATAGAAACACAGGGGAATTGTGAAATAGACTTGACAGGAATGATATCAGAACACAGAGGTTAAAGTTATCAAGATAGTTTGTACATCGGGGGATTATTTCTCCAGAAAGGAGAAGACAAGGGTAAACTTTCAGCGGTCTTAGAGAGATTATTAAAGATTTTAATATCTGAAATGAAGATCAGATAAAAACAGACAGACAGACAGTCAGATAGACAGATAGATAGATCCGGTGTGGTTTTATTTCACTGCGTTTTCTTTCTCCAAAGGGACAGCAGAGTGCGCTGTTGGACCATGATAAACATCAGAGTCTGGAACACAGTTTAACAGTGACCTGGGAACACAAGGAGAACATTCATCACCTCGAAAAAACTCCGCCCTTCAATGAGTTCGTGACTTTTCAATAACTTTCTGTCGCTCCCTCTCTCCATCCCTCTCGCTCCATCCCTCTCTCTCCATCCCTCTCTCTCCATCCCTCTCTCTCCATCTCTCTCGCTCCCTCTCTCTCTATTCCCCACTCTACCACTAGCTACAAAGCCGGCGTAAAATGGGAGTTTGCGAATTAACATTCCTGTCTTTTACAGGGGCAGTGACTGTCTCTCTATGTAGCTCGCTATTTCTCTACCTGTCTGACTTTCCCTCCAACTCTCTATTTCTCTACCTCTCTCGATATCAATCTATCTCTCTACCTGGTGATCTATCTCTCTGTCTCTCTATCTATCCAACTTTATATTTAGGTGATTACACTTTGTATGAACTAATTAAACATGCTGCACTAATATAATGAATGACCATCTTTTCCAGGATTTTCTATACATTGACCAGTAGATGATGTGGTTTGTCATCAATTATCTATCAAAATCTTTTATCACCTTCAATATCTGTATCACATCTACCATTAACCTTCTCTGCTCTCAGGAGAGAAACCCCCAGCTTCTCCAGTCTCTCCACAGTAATTGAACTCCCTCATCCCTGGTACCAGTCTGGTTAATCTCCCTCTAACCTTCACTACACAGAGGCGAACAACCCCCCAATGAACAGGAACTAACTCAGCTCAGAACCCTTAACCATCTGAGCGCTGTTTCACACTGTTCAAAGGCGAGATCCCTCTCCAGATAACTTCATCTCTGGGACACCTGCCTCCTGACAGCGAGTTCAGAAGAGCACAAGTGTCCTTCTTGAATAATGGTACCACATTCGCTATCCTCCAGTCCTCTGAGACCACTCCTGTGGCCAGAGAGAATTGAAAATTTGTGTCAGAGGCCCTGAAATCTCCTCCCTTGCCTCACATAACAGCCTGGGATATGTCTCATCCGGGCTGCGGTCTTATCCACTTTTAAGACTGCTAAAACAGCTAATACTCCTCCCTTTAAAAGCTAATATGTTCAAGAATATCACAACCCCCCTCCCTGATATCTACACCTACATCATCCTTCTCCATAGTGAACAGAGTGAAATATGCCGTTCTTACCCGGTCTGGCCTATATGTGCCTCCAGACCAACAGCAATGTTGTTGACTATTAACTGCCCAGCAGGCATTCCCGAAGATGGTTCACCACCACCTTCTCAAGGGCAATAAGGGATGGGCACACTCTCCGGGAACAGAGGGTTGTTTCCCTGAATTCTACTCTATCAAATCCCTTTCTGAAATGTGAACACCTCTATTCAATCTCCCCCTATCCCCTTGTGTTGTATCATTCTACAACATTGCTATGTAAATTAATGGGGTGGAGCAGAGTGTCGCAGTAAGTGACTGCCAATCACAATGACAACCGGATGCTGGGTATTTAATTGGATACAATATAGAAACTGCCTGCAAGTGTGTTGTTGAAAACTCCACACGTTCACACATCGAGTTCGTATCGAATGAAGAAATCATGTTGCATGAAGTTCTCAGTCTAATCTTGATGGCTGCACTCTTCCCACGTAAGTCAAAGTCAGAAACTGTGTCGAATAATGTATTGTAATGTCAGCGGTGATTCTGTTCCATAACACTGCTGTGTCAGAGTCTCACTCCAGAACACTTGAGCTCAAAGTCAAAACTAACACCCCAGGTGTCAGGGCTGAGGGAGTGCTGGACTGTTGCAGAGGCAGTACTGAGGGTGTGCTGCACTGTCGCAGAGGCAGTACTGAGGGAGTGCTGCACTGTCGCAGAGGCAGTACTGAGGGAGTGCTGCACTGTCGCAGAGGCAGTACTGAGGGAGTGCTGCACTGTTGCAGAGGCAGTACTGAGGGATTGCCGCACTGTCGCAGAGGCAGTACCGAGGGAGTAACTACATTGGTTGCAAAGCCCTTTCTGATGCCCTGAGGTCCTGAACGGCGATATATTAATGTAAGCCCTCTCTTTCTTGTATTGCAGCCCCTGCTCCAGTCCATTATTGACTGAAATAATAATCTAATCGATGCTCCATTCCACAGGAATACTCGCCTCCTATGTGGAACAGTCACCCTCGATCCTATCGATTGCAGCAGGAGAGTCGACAACACTCAGATGCACGCTGAAGAATACTGGCTATCCTACAATGTACTGGTACAGACAACAACCAGACAGGGCACTGGAAGCTCTGTTCTATTCTGCTGGAACAGGGTCTGTCACCAATTACACGTCCGAGTCATTTAAGGCAGACAGAGCCAGCAATACACTATTTACTTTGGCACTGAGAGACGCCGCTCCATCTCACACCGCTGTCTATTTCTGCGCTTGTAGTATCGCACAGTGTTTGAGAAAGCGGATCAGCAGCTGCAAAAACCTGCAGCGGATGAACGGGAGTTCAGTGCTCATCTTCAACTGGCAGGGGGCAGCAGTAGATTGAAGCTTATTGTTCATATCTATCTGTCCACCTGATTGTTTATCTCTCTGTCTCTCTATCTATCTATCTCTTTACCTGGTTATCTATCTCTCTGTCTCTCTATCTATCTATCTCTCTACCTGGTTATCTATCTCTCTGTCTCTCTATCTATCTAACTCTATCTTTAGGTAATTACAGTTTGTATGAACTAATTAAACATACTGCAGTAATGTAATGAATGACCATCTTTTCATAGATTTTCTATATATTGACCAGTAGATGATGTGATTTGTCATCAATTATCTATCAAAATCCTCTATGATCTTCAATATCTGTATCACATCTACCATTAACCTTCTCTGCTCGAAGGGCAGAAACCCCCAGCTTCTCCAGTCTCTCCACAGTAACTGAAGTCCCTCATCCCTGATACCAGTCTGGTTAATCTCCCTCTAACCTTCACTACACCGAGGCGAACAACCCCCTCATACACAGGAACTAACTCAGCGCAGAACCATTAACCATCTGAGCGCTGTTTCACACTGTTCAAAGTGAGACCCCTCTCCAGTTCAGAAGCTGCTGAAAACTCTTTACCCACTTTCATCTTAGACTCGACTCACATTTGATGTGATCTTCAAAGAAACTAGCAGTTCAGACCAGTGAACAATTTAACCCTTTAACCGCCATTCAGCAAGGAGGTACGGTAGCAGAGCAGTTATGTTAGTGGACTAGTAATCCAGAGGCCTGGACTAATGATCCCCAGACATGAGTTCAATTCTCACCAGGGCAGAAATTGAATTTAAATTTAATTAAGTAAATAAATAAAATCTGTAATGGAAAGTAAGAGCAATTCTGAACATGGAGTGTCGTAAAAACCCAACGTATTCATTGATGACCTTCAGGGAAGGAAATCTGCCATTCTTACCCGGTCTGGCCTATATGTGACTGCAGACCCACAGCAATGTGGTTAACTATTAATTGCCCTCTGATATGGCCCAGCAGGTATTTCCGAAGATGGTTCACCACCACCTTCTCAGGGGCAATAAGGGATGGGCACACTCTCTGGGTATAGAGTGTTGCTTCCCTGAATTCTACTCCATCAAAGCCCTTTCTGAAATGTGAACATCTCTATTCAATCTCCCCCTATCCTCCTGTGTTGTATCATTCAACAACATTGCTATACAATGTAATGGGGTGGAGCAGAGTGTCGCAGTAAGTGACTGCCAATAACAATGACAACCGGATGCTGGGTATTTAATTGAACACAATATAGAAACCGCCTGCAAGTGTGTTGTTGAAAACTCCACGTGTTCACACATCGAGTTGGTATCGGATGAAGAAATCATGTTGCATGAAGTTCTCTGTCTAACCTTGATGGCTGCACTCTTCCCACGTAAGTCAAAGTCAGAAACTGTGTCGAATAATGTACTGTAATGTTAGCGGTGATTCTGTCTGGAACACGCCTGTGTTAGAGTCTCACTCCAGAACACTTCAGCTCAAAATCAAGGCTGAACACCCCGGGTGTCATGACTGAGGGAGTGCTGCAATGTCGCACAGGCAGGACTGAGGGAGTGCTGCACTGTCACAGAGGCAGTACTGAGGTAGTGCTGCACTGTCGCACAGGCAGTACTGAGGGAGTGCTGCACTGTCGCAGAGGCAGTACTGATTGAGTAACTACATTGATTGCAAAGCCCTTTCTGAGGTCCTGAACGGCGCTATGTTAATGTAAGTCCTTTTTTCTTGCAATGCAGTCCCTCCTCTAATCCGCTATTGACTGAAATAATAATTTAATCGATGTTCCATTCCACAGGAATACTCGCCTCTTGTGTGGAACAGTCTCCCTCGATCCTATCGATTGCAGCAGGAGAGTCGACAACACTCAGATTCACGCTGACCAATACTGGCTGGACCTTAATGTACTGGTAGAGTCAACAACCAGACAGGGAATTGGAAGCTCTGTTCTATTCTGCTGCAGAAGTGACTGTTACCAATTACACGTCCGAGTCATTTATGGCAGTCAGATTCAGCGATACACTGTTTTCTTTGGCACTGAGAAACGCTGCTACATCTCACACCGTTGTCTATTTTTGCACTTGCAGTATCGCACAGTATTTGAGAAAGCGGATCCGCAGCTGCATCAACCTGCAGCAGATGAACGGGATTTCAGTGCTCATCATCCACCGGCAGGTGGCAGCAGTGGTTTGAGTCTCACTGCTCATTTTCCACCAGCAGGGCGCAGCAGTAGATTGAATGTCAGTGCTCATCTTCCACCAGCAGGGGGCAGCGGTAGATTGAATGTCAGAGTTCATAACTGTCTGTCTGCCTGCCTGTCTGTCTCTCTATCTATCTATCTCTCTACCTGGTTATCTATCTCTCTGTCTCTCTATCTAGCTACCTCTCTACCTGGTTACCTATCTCTCTGTCTCTGTAACTATCTAACTATATCTTTAGGTGATTACAGTTTGTATGAACTAATTAAACATACTGCAGTAATTTAATGAATGACCATCTTTGCATAGATTTTCTATATATTGACCAGTAGATGATGTGATGTGTTATCAATTATCTATCAAAATCCTCTATGATCTTCAATAACTGTATCATATCTACCATTAACCTTCTCTGCTCCAAGGAGAGAAACCCCCAGCTTCACCAGTCTCTCCACAGTAACTGAAGTCCCTCATCCCTGGTACCAGTCTTGTTAATCTCCCTCTAACCTTCACTAAACAGAGGTGAACAACTCCCCAATGCACAGGAACTAACTCAGCGCAGAACCCTGAACCATCTGAGCGCTGTTTCACACTGTTCAAAGGCGAAACCCCTCTCCAGATAACTTCATCTCTGGGGCACCTGCCTCCTGACAGCGAGTTCAGAAGCTGCTGAAAACTCTTTACCCACTTTCACCTCAGACTCGAGTCACATTTAATGTGTTCTTCAAAGAAACTAGCAGTTCAGACCAGTGAACAATTTAACCATTTAACTCCCATTCACCACGGAGGTTTGGCAGCAGAGCAGTTATGTGACTGGGCTAGTAATCCAGAGGCCTGGACTAATGATCCCCAGACTTGAGTTCAATTCCCACCGGGGCAGAAATGCAATTTAAATTCAATTAATTAAATAAATAAAAATCTGTCATGGAAAGTATGAGTAATCCGGAACATGGAGTGTCTTAAAAACCCAACGTCTTCATTGATTACCTTCAGGGAAGGAAATCCGCCATTCCTACCCGGTCTGGCCTATATGTGACTGCAGACCCACAGCAATGTGGTTAACTATTAACTGCCCTCTGATATGGCCCAGCAGGTTTTCCCGAAGATGGTTCACCACCACCTTCTCAGGGGCAATAAGGGATGGGCACACTCTCTGGGTATAGAGGGTTGTTTCCCTGAATTGTACTCTATCAATGCCCTTTCTGAAATGTGAACACCGCTATTCAATCTCCCCCTATCCTCCTGTGTTGTATCATTCTACAACATTGCTATGCAAAGTAATGGGGTGGAGCAGAGTGTGCAGTAAGTAACTGCCAATAACAATGACAACCGGATGCTGGGTATTTGATTGGATACAATATAGAAACCGCCTGCAAGTGTGCTGTTGAAAACTCCACACGTTCACACATCGCGTTAGTATCGTATGAAGAAATCATGTTGCATGAAGTTCTCTGTCTAATCTTGATGCCTGCCCTGTTCCCACGTAAGTCAAAGTCAGAAACAGTTACGAATAATGTATTGTAATGTTAGGGGTGATTCTGTCCGGAACACTCCTGTGTCTGAGTCTCACTCCAGAACATTTGAGCTCAATGTCAACGCTGACAAACCACGTGTCAGGACTGAGGGAGTGCTGCACTGTCGCAGAGGCAGTACTGGGGAAGTGCTGCACTGTCGCAGAGGCAGTACTGAGGGAGTGCTGCACTGTCGCAAAGGCTGTACTGAGGGTGTGCTGCACTGTCGCAGAGGCAGTACTGAGGGAGTGCAGCACTGTCACAGAGGCAGTACTGAGGGTGTGCTGCACTGTCGCAGAGGCAGTACTGAGGGAGTGCAGCACTGTCACAGAGGCAGTACTTAGTGGGTGCTGCACTGTCGCAGAGGCTGTACTGAGGGAGTAACTACATTGGTTGCAAAGTCCTTTCTGATGTCCTGAGGTCCTGAATGGCGCTATATCAATGTAAGCCCTTTTTTTCTTGCAATGCAACCCCTGCTCCAATCCATTATTGACTGAAATGATAATCTAATCGATGTTCCATCTTCAGGAATACTCGCCTCCTATGTGGAACAGTCGCCCTCTATCCTATCGATTGCAGCAGGAGAGTCGACAACACTCAGATGCACGCTGACCAATACTGCCTATTCCTGTATGTACTGGTACAGACAACAACCAGACAGGGCACTGGAAGCTCTGTTCAATTCTGCTACAAAAGGGTCTGTTACCAATTACACGTCCGAGTCATTTAATGCAGTCAGAGCCAGCGATACGCTGTTTACTTCGGCACTGCGAGACGCCGCTCCATCTCACACCGCTGTCTATTTCTGCGCTTGCAGTATCGCACAGTGTTTGAGAAAACGGATCCACAGCTGCAAAAACCTGCAGCGGATGAACGGGAGTTCAGTGCTCATCAACAACCGGCAGGGGGCAGCAGTAGATTGGAACTCAGTGCTCATCATTCAACAGCAGGTGGCAGCAGTAAATTGAAACTCAGTGCTCATCATCCACCGGCAGGGGGCAGCAGTAGATTGAATCTCTGCGCTCATCTTCCACCGGCAGGGGGCAGCAGTAGACTGGATCTCAGTGCTCATCCACCCCCGGCAGGGGGCAGCAGTGGACTGAATCTCAGTAGTCATTTTCCGCCAGCAGGTGGCAGCAGTTGATTTGAGCATGACTGATGGTTTTGGGCCCGGTAATGAGCACAGACCAAGCTGCAGAATAGATCAGCAGCCCAGTGTGACCCAGATATTATTGCACCTACATCCCCCGGGCCAGTGTTGCAAAAAATGTTTGCCAAGACTCCCACCTGACTATTTGTGAATCAACATCTGTCTGTTTTTCTGAATTCGTTCATGGGATGTGGGCCTCGCTGACTCTGCCAGCATTTATTGCCCATCCCTAATTGCCGTTTAACTGAGTGGCTTGTTAGGCCTTTGCAGAGGGCATTTAAGAGTCAACCACATTGTGTGGATCTGGAGTCAAATGTAGACCAGACCAGGTGAAGGCGGTAGATTTCCTTCCCTAACATCAGTGAACCAGATGGATTGTTGCAATAATGGTCACCATTAGACGAGATTCTTTTGAAAATGTAGATTTATAAATGACATTGAAATTTCATTATCTGTGTTGGTGGGATTAACCCCCACGTCGCTAAAACACTAGCTGGGGCTGTGGTTTAGGTGTCAAATTACCAACACACCAATACATCCCCGACAGGAGCAGATCATTTGGAATCCAGATGACTGTAATTGGAAATCTACATGTGGCTAATGTGGGAATGCCAATGTGGTTTATTGGGAATCTGGATATGTACAATTGGAGATTTTTAATCAGTAAATTAGTAACTGAAAAACAGACACCCTTGTTGGGGATATTAACAACACTTAATCCAGTCACTCAACCATCATAAGCAACCACGTCCATTCTGATTGGTTGAGTGGTGGAAGGGGGCGTGTCCAACACTGCATCACTTCTTCATGCCCTTCATGTTTTCCTCAATGATTTGTAAAGAGCGGATTGGTTAGTCACAGAACTGATCTCCTCTGTTCCACTTCGTTTGCTGTTTGAGAGGGCAGTGTCAAGTGGGAGATGTATCTGTTCCTGGCTCTGATAATCCTGGTTCAAGGTGAGTGCCAAATACAAAGATTATCCTTCAGAACCTTCCTCTCCTCTCCCTGTCTTCCTTTCATTCCCAGAAGTTCCCTGTTTACTGATCACATCCTCTCTCCATCTCTCTCCCAGATGTGAACTCACAGTCTATCCACCAGACTCCCGGTGCTGTCTCCAGATTTCACTGGAAAGGAGTGGAACTGAGGTGCACCGTGGAGGGGAGCAGCAGTACCCTCTACATGTACTGGTACAGACAAGAGCCGGGGAAGGAGCCGCTGTTGATGTTTTACTCCAATACTGCTAACCATGTGGATCCAGAGGGGACGGTGGACGGTTTCGCTGCCCAGAGATCGACGAGCTCCCAGTTCAAACTGGAGACCTCCAGCCTGTGGGAGAATCACTCGTCCGTGTATTTCTGTGCCTGGAGTCTTCACAGTGACTCAGAGAGATGGAACAGTTCAACAAAAAGCAGAAAGGCAGCAGGAAACACCTGATTCAGTTAAAACCAGGCTGTGCTGCGTCCTGTTGGATGTTTTTCTCATTGAGAACATGTTTCTCACAAGAAGACAGTGCGGATTTAAACAGAAAGTGACAGGTTCGATATAGAAACACAGGGGAATTGTAAAATAGACTTTACAGGAATGAAAGCAGGACACAGAGGTTAAAGTTATCAAGATAGTTTGAACATCGGGGGATCTTTGCTCCAGAAAGAAGAGACTGAAGGGGAAACCTTCAGCCATCTTAGAGAGATTATTACAGATTTTAGTGTGTGGTCAAGATCAAATAAAAACAGATAGAGAGAGAGAGAGAGAGAGAGAGAGAGAGAGAGAGAGAGATATGGAAAGATATATAAATACAGCGAAAGATAAACAGATGCATAGGCAGATTGATAGATAGATAGATAGATAGATAGATAGATAGATAGATAGATAGATAGATAGATAGATAGATAGATAGATAGATAGATAGATAGATAGATAGGTTGTTAGATTGATAGATACATACAGACATCTATACGGTGTGGTGTTATGTCACTGTGTTTTCTTTCTCCAAAGGGACAGCAGAGTGCGCTGTTGGACCATGATAAAAATCAGTGTCTGGAACACACTTTAACAGTGACCTGGGAACACAAGGAGTTCATTCATCACCTCGAAAACAGACCGACCGTCACTGAGATCATGACTGATCAATAGCTTCCTGTCGCTTCCTCTCTCCATCTCTCTCTCTCCATCTCTCTCGCTCCCTCTCTCTCTATTCCCCACTCTACCACAAGCTACAAAGCCGGTGTAAAATGGTAGAATGCCAATTAACATCCCTTCTTTTACAGGGCAGTGACTGGCTCTCTATCTAGCTCGCTATTTCTCTACCTGTCTGACTTTCCCTCTATTTCTCTATTTCTCTACCCTTCTCTATATCAACCTATCTCTCTACCTGGTTGTCTATCTCTCTGTCTCCCTATCTATCTAACTCTATCTTTAGGTAATTACAGTTTGTATGAACTAATTAAACATGTTGTTGCACTAATATAATGAATGACCATCTTTTCAAAGTTTTTCTATATATTGACCAGTAGATGATGTGGTTAGTCATCAATTATCTATCAAAATCCTCTATGATCTTCATTATCTGTATCTCATCTACCAGTAACCTTCTCTGCTCTAAGGAGAGAAACCCCCAGCTTCTCCAGTCACTCCACAGTAACTGAAATCCCTCATCCCTGATACCAGTCTGGTTAATCTCTCTCTAACCTTCACTACACAGAGGCGAACAACCCCCCAATGTACAGGAACTAACTCAGCTCAGAACCCTTAACCATCTGAGCGCTGTTTCACACTGTTCAAAGGTGACACCCCTCTCCAGATACCTTCATCTCTGGGACACCTGCCTCCTGACAGAGAGTTCAGAAGCTGGTGAAAACTCTTTACCCACTTTCATCTCAGACTCGAGTCACATTTGATGTGTTCTTCAAATAAACTGGCAGTTTTTAAGTGAACAATTTAACCCTTTAACTCCCATTCAGCAAGGCGGTACTGTAGCAGAGCAGTTATGTTACTGGACCAGTAATCCAGAGGCCTGGATTAATGATCCGCAGACATGAGTTCAATTCCCACCAGGGCAGAAATGGAATTCAAATTCAGTTAATTAAATAAATAAAAATCTGTCATGGGAAGTATGAGTAATCCTGAACATGGAGTGCCGTAAAATCCCAAAGTGTTCACTGATGACCTTCAGGGAAGGAAATAGAGTTATACAGCACAGAAACAGGCCCTTCAGCCCATCGTGTCTGTGCCGGCCATCAAGCACCTAACTATTCTAATCCCATTTTCCAGCACTTGGCCCGTAGTCTTGTATGCTATGGCGTTTCAAGTGCTCATCTATATACTTATTAAATGTTGTCAGGGTTCCTGCCTCTACCACTTCTTCAGGCAGTGTGTTCCAGGTTCCAACCACCCTCAGGATGAATTTCCTTTCCTCAAATTCCCTCTAAACCTCCTGCCCCTTACCCTAAATCTATGCCCTCTGGTTATTGTCCCCTCTGCTAAGGAAAAAAATGTTCTTCCTATCTAACCTATCAATGTTCCTCATAATTTTGTATACCTCAATCATATCTCCCCTCAGCCTTCTCTGCTTTAAGGAAAACAACCCTCGCCTTTTCAGTCTCTCTTCATAGCTGAAATGCTCCAGCCCAGGCAACATCCTGGTGAATCTCCTCTGCGCTCTGTCCCGTGCAATCACATACTTCCTGGAGTGCGGTGACCAGAATTGTACACAGTACTCCAGCTGTGGCCTAACTGGCGTTTTATACCGATCCATCTTAACCTCCCTGCTCTTATATTCTATGTCTCAGCTTATAAAGGCAAGTATCCCATATGCTTTCCGAACCACTTTAACTACCTGTGCTGCTGCCTTCAGTGATCTATGGACATGTACACCAAGATCCCTCTGACCCGCTGTACTTCCTAGGGTCCTACCATCCATTGTATATTCCCTTGCCTTGTTTGTCCTCCCAAAATGCATCACCTCACACTTCTCAGGATTAAATGCCATTTTCCACAGCTCTGCCCATCTTACCAGTCCATCTATATCGTCCTGTAATCCAAGGCTTTCCTCCTCACTATTTACGACACCACCAATGTTCGTGTCATCTGTGAACTTACTGATCATACCTCTGATATTCACGTTTAAATCATTAATGTACGCTACAAACAGAAAGGGTCCCAGCACCGATCCCTGCAGTACACCACTGGTCACAGGCTTCCACTCGCAAAAACAACCCTCGACCTTTATACTCTGCCTCCTGCCAATAAGCCAATTTTGGATTCAATTTGCCGAATTGCCCTGGATCCCATGGGCTCTTACCTTCTTAACCAATCTCCCATGCGGGACCTTATCAAAAGCGTTATTGAAGCCCATGTAGACTACATCAACTGCTTTACCCTCATCTACCCATTTAGTCACCTTCTGAAAAAATGTGATCAAGTTAGTTAGACACTATTATCCCCTGACAAAGCCATGCTGATTATCCTTGATTAATTCCTGCCGCTCCAAGTGGAGATTAATCCTGTCCATCAGAATATTTTGCAATATTTTACCTACCACTGATGTTAGACTCACCGGCCTGTAATTACCTGGTTCATCCCTGCTGCCCTTTTTAAATAATGGTAAAACATTCGCTGTCCTCCAGTCCTCTGGTACCTCTCCTGTGGCCAGAGGGGAATTAAAAATTTGTGTCAGAGGCCCTGCAATCTCCCCCCTTGCCTCACATAACAGCCTTGCTTACATTTCATCTGTACTGTGGACTTATCCACTTTTAAGACTGCTAAAACAGCTGATACTCCTCCCTTTAAAAGCTAATATGTTCAAGTATATCACAACCCCCCTCCCTGATATCTACACCGACAGTGACCTTTTCCATAGTGAACATAGTGAAATATGCCGTTCTTACCCGGTATGGCCTATATGTGACTGCAGACCCACAGCAATGTGGTTGACTATTAACTGCCCTCTGATTTGGCCCAGCAGGCATTCTGGAAGATGGTTCACCACCACCTTCTCAGGGGCAATAAGGGATGGGCACACTCTCTGGGGATAGATGGTTGCTTCCCTGAATTCTACTCTATCAAATGTGAACACCTCAATTCAATCTCCCCCTATCCTCCTGTGTTGTATCATTATACAACATTACTTTGTAAAGTAATGGGGAGGATTAGAGTGTCGCAGTAAGTGACTGCCAATCACAATGACAACCGGATGCTGGGTATTTAATTGGATACAATATAGAAACCGCCTGCAAGTGTGTTGTTCAAAACTCCACACGTTCACACATCGAGTTCGTATCGAATCGAAAAATCATGTTGCATGACGTTCTCAGTCTAATCTTGATGGCTGCATTCTTCCCACGTAAGTCAAAGTCAGAAACTGTGCAGAATAATGTAGTGTAATGTCAGCGGTGAGACTGTCCGGAACACTCCTGTGTCTGACTCTCACTCCAGAACACTTGAGCTCGAAGTCAGGGCTGACACCCCAGGTGTCAGGACCGAGGGAGTGCTGCACTGTCGCAGAGACAGCACCGAGAGAGTGCTGCACTGTCGCAGAGATAGCACTGAGAGAGTGCTGCACTGTCGCAGAGGCAGTACTGAGGGAGTAACTACATTGGTTGCAAAGCCCTTTCTGATGTCCTGAGGTCATGAACGGCGCTATATTAATGTAAGCCCTTTCTTTATTGCAATGCAGTCCCTGCTCCAATCCATTATTGACAGAAATAATAATCTAATCGATGTTCCATTCCACAGGAATCCTCTCCTCTTATGTGGAACAGTCGCCCTCGATCCTATCGATTGCAGCAGGAGAGTCGACAACACTCAGATGCACGCTGACCAATACTTACTATACAAGAATGTACTGGTACAGACAACAACCAGACAGGGCACTGGAAGCTCTGTTCTATTCTGCTACAGAAGGGTCTGTTACCAATTACACGTCCGAGTCATTTAAGGCAGTCAGAGCCAGCGATACACTGTTTACTTTGGCACTGAGAGATGCCGCTCCATCTCACACCGCTGTCTATTTCTGTGCTTGTAGTATCGCACAGTGCTTGAGAAAGCGGATCCTCAGCTGCAAAAACCTGCAGCAGATGAAATGGAGTTCAGTGCTCATCATCCACCGGCAGGGGGCAGCAGTAGATTGAATCTCAGTGCTCATCAACCCCCGGCAGGGGGCAGCAGAAGATTGAATCTCAGTGCTCGTCATCCACCGGCAGGGGGCAGCAGTAGATTGAATCTCAGTGCTCATCATCCACCGGCAGGGGGCAGCAGTAGATTGAATCTCAGTGCTCATCTTCCACCGGCAGGGGGCAGCATTAGATTGATTCTCTGTGCTCATCTTCCACCGGCAGGGGGCAGAAGCAGATTGATTCTCAGTGCTAATCTTCCACCGGCAGAGGGCAGCAGTGGATTGAATCTCACTGCTCATCATCCACCGGCAGGGGGCAGCAGTGGATTGATTCTCAGTGCTCATCTTCCACCGGCAGGGGGCAGCAGTAGATTGATTCTCAGTGCTCATCTTCCACCGGCAGGGTGCAGCAGCAGATTGATTCTCAGTGCTCATCTTCCACCGGCAGGGGGCAGCAGTAGATTGAATCTCAGTGCTCATCTTCCACCAGCAGGGGGCAACAGGACATTGAATCTCAGTGCTCATCTTCCACCGGCATGGGGCAGCAGTAGATTGCATCTCAGTGCTCATCTTCCACCAGCAGGGGGCAGCGGTACATTGAATCTCAGTGCTCATCTTCCACCGGCAGGGGGCAGCAGTAGATTGCATCTCAGTGCTCATCTTCCACCAGCAGGGGGGGCAGCAGTACATTGAATCTCGGTGCTCATCTTCCACCGGCAGGGGGAGGCAGTAGATTGACTCTCCGCTCATTTTCTGCAAACAGGTCATGGAATCATCTTGGATAACAGCAGAGAAGGAGACCATTCGGCCCATCTCTGCATTATTTGAAAGAACTATCCAGTTAATGCTCTTCGCCCCTGCTACTCTCCCATAGCCGTGCACATTGTTTCCATTCACGTGTACAATCCATTCCCTTTTGAACGTTCTTGTTCAAAGTGCTTCCAACACCCTTTCAGACAGTGCTAGCCACATCATAACAACTCGCTGCTTAAATAAAACGTCACTTCTCCCCCCTCCCCCCACTAATGCATCTGCCAGTTACATTTAATCAATGTCTCCCGGTTGCCTTCTGCCTACGGAAGCCGTTTCGCTTCATTTACAGATTTATAAAAATTCTTTATTGAGATGTGAGCATCGCTGACCAGTCCAACATTTGCTATCCATCCCAAATTGCCCTTGAGAAGGTGGTGGTGAGCTGCCTTCTTGAACCACTGCAGTCCATGTGGGGTATCTACACCCACAGTCCTGTAAAGAAGGGAGTTCCAGGATTCTGACAGAGCGACAGTGAAGGAACGGCGGTATAGTTCCAAGTCAGGATGGCATGTGGCTTGAAGGGGAACCTGCAGGTGGTGGTGTTCCCATGCATCTGCTGTCCTTGTCCTTCTAGGTGGCAGAGGTCGCGGGTTTGGAAGGTGTTGTCGAAGGAGCCTTTGGGAGTTGCTGCAGTGCATTTTGTATATAGTCCACACTGCTACCACAGTGCGTTGGTGGTGGAGGGAGTGAATGTTTGTGAATGGGGTGCCAATCCAGCGGGCTGTTTTGTCCTGGATGCTGTCGAGCTTCTTCACTGTTGTTGGAGCTGCACTCGAGTGGAGAGTATTCCAACACACTCCTGACTTGTACCTTATAGATGGTGGACAGGCTTTGGGGAGTCAGGAGGTGAGGTACTCAAGAATCAACTTGCGCTGCCTGAGTGGGTAGAACTCTCCTCTCGAAGTTAGAAGGACCCACTCCGCAGACTGGAGCCAATAAAAAGGCTGACACTTCAGTGCCAAAATAATTCAGGTAAGTCAAACCAAATCCACCGACCAAAAATGTCGTACCGAAATGCATATTTCATACTATTTTCTCTGATTAAGCAGAATTAACGCAATTTTGAATGCAACATAAACGCAACAAATTGATGCTAAACCCTTTATAAAAAGCCTGTTTTGGCCTAACTGGTTTAGCGTGTCCACTTCTGTACATGACATTGTAGGGAGGATGGAGAGGGTGCAAAGGAGATTTACAAGGAGGTGACCGGGTGTGAGAGGTTTCAGCTATGTGGAGATGTGGGAGAAGCTGTGCATTGGAAAAAACAAGGTTCCAAAAAGTCCCAGAGCCCAATCCAGAAGGTTAGAGGTGCGATGATGGACCAGACCACTGCTCATTCAATCCACATACATTGGAATGTTTCCCATTTCATCCATGGTCTTCCCACTTCATGTCAAGTACATTTATGGAATAGTTAAGTTGTCACTCCCACTCCTGGTCTAACCTTTAACATTTCCATTGTTACCGAGTCCTGATGGATATTTAAGAAAGATAGTGAACATTTACTCTTGTAACATCTCAGCTTTTCTGAAATGACCCTCCCAGCAATGCACACATCCCATCACTGAATACATTCAGATACAATTGGAAGTGAACAAGCTTGATAATGATGATGGAGTGAGAATCTCTTTATGGTGATGAGGCTGCTGAGGGTAAGGCTGACACAGATACTGGCGGTCGGGACGAGGGTGATAATGTGTCCTCAGATGGTAATGATGAGTGTGAGGATGGTGTCAGGATGAATGTGGTTATGATCAGGGGAGTACTGAAGGTATTGATGATCCCAACACACCCGCCCATTTAATCACCTCTCCACCACAGAAGATAGTTTAAATCACATTTACTCCCTTCCCTTCTGCAACTTTCAAAGACATGAAACAGAAAAGCAGGCATAGAAACCGATGAGCTAGGGGTCAAACATTGGTCCCTCCCCAGAAATGACGAGTCCTCGGTGAGCCCATGAGCAAAGAAAGAAAGCTTGGCTCCGCCTAGGCAAGTGTTGAAGATGATGGAGACGGAAGCTATAAATTCCAGTCAGTGCCCAGAACTTTGGGATACTCGACAATAAAAGTGCTCAGTCGTTTCATATAAAACCACACGGATCCTTCACCCTCCAGAGATGGCTGTGTCTCAGCTCTGGGTTGTGTTGTTGGTGTTAACGAGTAAGGAGGTGCCTGAACTGTGAGGTTACAATGATGTACATGTGTCTCTGCTTCTCAGTCTCTGGCTGTCTTTGTCTCTCTCCTTCTCCCTCCATATTTCGTTCTCTGTCTCTCATCTCTCTCTCTCTGCCTCTCTGCCTCTAACTGGTCCCCACCGCTCTCTCTATCTCTGTCTGTCTGCCCACTTCTACCTCTTCTTGTTGGTAACGATATGGACATTGTCCCTGGGTTTATCTCTCTATTTCTCTCTCTCTCTCTCTCCCTCTTTGTCTTACAGATGTGGGGGCTGTGTTGATCCAACAGACTCCCGCTTCCATATCCCATGCCCCAGGCTCTCCAGTCAGGATCCAATGTATTTACACAGAAGCAACAGCAGGCTCCTGTTTCTACTGGTACCGATGGCATCTGGACCGTGAGCCTCAGGACCTTTTCTATTCCAGCTACGCCGGAACGGTCAACCCCTCAGGTGTGGTGGACGGTTTCACCGCCAGGAGACCCGACAACACCCATTTTTACCTGGAGTCCTCCAGCCTGTGGGTGAATCAATCAGCCGTGTATTACTGTGCCTGGAGTCAGCACAGTGACTCAGAAAGGCGCCGGAGTTCAGCAAAAACTCTATACATTGACAGAGCTCACTTGTGGGAGATAGACCTGTCTATCTGGGGTGTCATTCTAACACTCTGACGATCTGTCAGTTTCTATGTCTACTGTTGAATGAACTGGCTCTTTGACAGAGTTGTCTGACTAGTTCCCATTCACTGACTATTTCTCCATTACATTAATAAATCTCCCCTTCATCTACTTCTCCAATTGACATCTGGAAGTTACGATTGGATGGTCTTCCACCGCCCTTTCAGTCAGTGCCCTCCACATGATAACAATTCACTGAGGAGAAAGATTCCACTCATCTCCCACTCTGGTTCCTTTCCCAATTACCTTCAATTCTTGGTCCCTGGTTTATCGACCCTCCTGACAGTAGATACGACCCTCTGGATACAGTTTCTCTATCAAGACACTTCTGACAACATCTTTAAAATCTCCCCTTACCCTCATTACTCTAATGGACACAAGTCTATACAAATAGGAAATGGTAGATCTTGGAACCTTTAATCATGTCTCTGATGATTCATAAAGTGCAAAGGCGAGAAACCTCTCCAGATCCGTCTCTGACTGGAACACCTGCCTCCAGACAGCGGCTTCAGCATCTGTTCAAAACTGTTAACCCACTTGTCTCTCAGTCTCTCGGTGTCTTTTGAAGAATTTTCACAATGACTGGAGTTCAGTGCGGTGAAGAACTTAACCCTTTAGCTCCCGTTTAGTATAAGTGGGGGAAGGGGGGGGAGGTGTGGGTGGGGAATGAAACTGTCTTGGCCCTGAAACAAGGCAGCAGGTTGACGGCTCTTATTGGATCATGGAATCATGCAGGACAAATCCAGGCCATTCAGCCCATCGATCCTGGCCTGGCTGTTCGAAAGAGCGACCTCCTCCCATCTCTCTTCATCCTACCCTATCAACAGATTCTCCTATTCCTTTCTCACTCATGTATTTATTGAGCTCCCCCCTTAACAGTATCGTCTCTATTCGACCTCAACCCATTCCAGTTGTTCGCCAATTCCACATTCTGACCGCTCCCTGGGTTAAAGAACCTCCTCCTGAATTCCCAATTGGATTTATTAAGGACAACCTTACATTTATGATGCCTGGTGTTCACCTTCCCTGTCCAATTACTCCCACTCCCTATTCTTTCTGAATAACCCTGCACTTGATCTTGCAGCTTGTCTGCCTCCTTCCCGACATTACAACAGTGACTGCACTTCAAAATGTATTTGACTGGTTGCGGCTTGAGTGAAGCAGAGAGCTGTCGGGCCGAATGGCGCGGAAGAGTGCATTAACTTCCATCTGGTTCTATGCCACAAGCGCAAACGGGAGTCGAGTAGGAGGATAAAGCCAATGACTGATACAATTTTAGAGTCTGAGACTGAAACGCCTGCAGAATCGATGCTTGCAGTTGCACGTGGAGCCACTAGGTGCCAGTGTTACTCTCCTGTCGCCGCTGCCCAGAACATGCTCAGACAGAGTGAGCTTTACCCACAGCAGCTCTGCAGGTCAACTTGGCTGCTTCTGAAATGTTTCACTTCTCAACTATTTCACACAAAATATTCTGGCAATGTCAAACAAATCAATGATTTGATATCAGGTAGATGAGCTTTAAATCGGATCCTTTTGGGGTCATTAAGTGACATTAATATCAGTCCAACCTTGAAATAGTTGCAGCCAGATGCCTGTTTGTAGATTTCCAGTTTGTATTTTACAATTACATAGTCCCAGGAGTTTATAGGAAACTAGGAGAGAGCCTGAATGTCCATCCTGACTTTAGCACAACTCCCACATCTATCGTGCCAAGTCTAAAGTAACATTTGCCCCCCATGCTCCCTGTTTCCAGGTGGAAAACGGGAGATCTGGTGCTCACTTCATGTGATCAAGTGAGGGACAGTTTTCAGAACAGAAGGCTTCACAATGACATGTTGTGATATCCTCACCCCGCTGGTGGAGGTGCTGTATTAATCAGGTCTGTTCTTTGAGGAGGTGAAACTCAGTATGTTGAGGTTTTAACAGCGGGTTTGCTTTTGCAGAATGGTGCAAAATAATAAATTAACCCGGAAGCTGGAGAGAGTTCACCTTCTTAGGCAGTTCCCCCTGGATTGAGGATGACTTGCTTCCACTCCGGTTCAATGGGTTCTGAGATGGCTGATGAGTCCAGTGTATGATCTGCAGACTCTGTCACATGATGGGCAGGTGGTGCTTTGAGGATCAGGCAGGTGAGTAGTTTGCAGGTTTGTGCGCTCCCTCCGATGCCTCGGCCTTGCCTCTGCATGTTCCTTAAGTTCCTCGAGGTGTCCGATGCCTTCCCGTATGTCCTTTCTCCAACTGGGATGTTCAGGAGCCATGTTCTCCCAGGAGTCAATGCGGATGTTTCATCTCTCCAGGGATGCTGTGAGGACATCTCTAAAACGTTTCCGCTGTCCTCCTGGGAGTCTCCTGACACGGCTAAGTTCTGAGTAGAACTGCTTCTTTGGGGAGTCTGGTGGCAGGAATGTGAACGACATGTCCCAGCCAGTGGAGCTGGTTTTGGGTGACTCGAACCCTGACACTAGACAGATTGGTTTGGGAGAGGACGATGCTGTTGGACTACCTGTTTTGCCACTGGATTTGGAGGTTAATGCGGAGGCACCTCTGGTGTTACTTCTCCTGTGCTTTGAGGTGTCGACTGTAGGTTCTCCAAGGTAAGATCAATGTGGAGGTGCATTTATTTACAGTGACTGACAGGACAAAGCAGTTCAGAGCTATCCACTGTCTAGACAAAGAACCACATACAGACTGACCTCAAACTCACGTAATTTTTACACGAACTCAAAGAGCAGGGCCTCATCCACAGTTTTATCTTCATGTACCTGGGTTCCAAAATTGGAATTTGCACATGTTTGGCCTCCAACCTCCTTGGTTAAAACACACTGGGTGCACTGTGAACATTTCAGGACTCCTCATTCCTTGGTTAGACTTCATTTGGAGAACTGTGCACTGTTCCATTCTCATTATACATTGGTTAGATCACAACTGGAGCACTGTGCACAGTTCTGGCGTCTACATACATTGGTTAGACCACATTTAGATCACGGTATAATTATACATAACAGTAGAGATCGAACAGGCAGGGGTCCTTCTCTAGAAATGAGGGGTGCCCAGATAAGAAGTCTTTAATATTATTAATAGGTTTGATAGGATAGTCGTAGAGAAGATATTTTCACTTGAGGCCCAAGACCAGAACTATAAGGTATAAAATACTCAGTACAAATCCAGACGTGAATTCAGGACAAACTTCATTACCCAGAGATTGGTGAGAATGGGGAACGAACCACCATAGGCAGTGGTGGAGGCAAATAGTATTCAGTGGGATACTAGTAGACATACGAGGCAGAAAGGATTGACAGGAGATGCTGAGAAGATGAGATAAAGAGGGATGAAAGGATGTATCTGTGGAACATCAACACCTGTATAGATCCGTTCACCTGATGCTGTGTTCTATATTGTCTGCAATTCTATATAGTCAACGTCAGTATCTGAAAGAGGGGAGAAAGTTGGAAAGCCGATCTGGAACTTCCCAAGGGGTTCTACAGCCAATGAAGTGCTTCTGTTGAATTTCAGGCATGTTGGTCTTTATTGCAAGGGGGATGGGAGTACAAGAATAAGGAAGTCGTATTACACTTGTATTGGGTCTTGGTGAGAACACACCTGGAGTACTAGGTGCACATATTTGGAGAGAGCTCCGAATGATCGGGCTGCAGATGTCAATGACACAGAACTGCAGTTCCAGAAAGCGATTACCAGGAGTCTAACATTGGTCCCTCCCCGGAAATGAAAGAAAACTGGGTCCCGCCTATCTGAATGATAAAGTGATGGAGAAGGAAGCTGTGAATTTCAGTCAGTGCCCAGAACTTTGAGATACTCGACAATAAAAGTGCTCAGTCATTTCATATAAAACCACACGGATCCTTCACCCTCCAGAGATGTCTTTGTCTCAGCTCTGGGTTGTGTTGTTGGTGTTAACGGGTAAGGAGGTGTCTGAACTGTGAGGTGACAATGATGTACATGTGTCTCTGCTTCTCAGTCTCTGTCTGTCTTTGTCTCTCTCCTTCTCCCTCTATAATTCTTTCTCTGTCTCTCATTCTCTCTCTATCTCTCTCTCTGCCTTTATCTCTGCCTCCAACAGGTCCCCACCTCTCTCTTTATCTCTCTGTCTGCCCGCCTCTACCTCTTCTTGTTGATATCTTTATTGACATTGTCCTTGGGTTTATCTCCCTCGTTCCCTCTCTGTTTTACAGAAGTGGGGGCCGTGTTGATCCAACAGACTCCTGCTTCCATATCCCATTCCCCAGGATCTCCAGTCAGGATCCAGTGTATTTACACTGAAGCAACTGCTACGTCCTATTTCTACTGGTACCGGTGGCATCCGGACCGTGAGCCCGAGAATCTTTTCTATTCCTACCCCGCCGGAACGGTCAACCCCTCCGGTGAGGTGGACGGTTTCACCGCTAGGATACCCGACAACACCCATTTTTACCTGGAGTCCTCCAGCCTGTTGGCGAATCAATCAGCCGTGTATTACTGTGCCTGGAGTCAGCACAGTGACTCAGAAAGGCGCCGGAGTTCAGCAAAAACTCTAAACATTGACAGAACTCACTTATGGGAGATAGACCTGTCTATCTGGGGTGTTATTCTATCACTCTGACTATCTGTCAGTTTCTATGTCTGCTGTTGAATGAACTGGCTCTTTGACAGAGTTGTCTAACTAGTTCCCATTCACTGACTAGTTCTCCATTGCACTAATAAATCTCCCCTTCATCTACTTCTCCAATTGACATCTGGAAGTTACTATTGGATGGTCTTCCACCGCCCTTTCAGTCAGTGCCCTCCACATGATAACAATTCACTGAGGAGAAAGATTCCACTCATCTCCCACTCTGGTTCCTTTCCCAATTACCTTCAATTCTTGGTCCCTGGTTTATCGACCCTCCTGACAGACGATACCACCCTCTGGATACAGTTTCTCTATCAAGACACATCTGACCACGTCTTTCAAATCTCCGCTTACCCTCATTACTCTAATGGACTCACGTCCATACAAATAGGAAATGGTTGATCTTGGAACCTTTAATCATGTCTCTGATGATTCATACAGTGCAAAGGCGAGAAACCTCTCCAGATCCGTCTCTGACTGGAACACCTGCCTCCAGATGGCGGCTTCAGCATCTGTTCAAAACTGTTAACCCATTTGTCTCTCAGTCTCTCGGGGTCTTTTGAAGAATTTTCACAGTGACTGGAGTTCAGTGCGGTGAAGAACTTAACCCTTTAACTCCCGTTTAGCACAAGGGGGGAAATGAAACTGGCTTGGCCCTGAAACAAGGCAGCAGGTTGACGGGTCTTATTGGATCATAGAATCATGCAGGATAGATCCAGGCCATTCAGCCCAACGATCCTGGCCTGGCTGTTCGAAAGAGCGACCTCCTCCCATCTCTCTCTATCTTGCACCATCAGCAGATTCTTCTATTCCTTTCTCACTCATGTATTTAATCAGCTCCCCCCTTAACTGCATCGTCTCTATTCGATCTCAACCCATTCCATTTGGTCGTCAATTCTACATTCTCAACGTTCCCTGGATTAAAGAACCTCCTCCTGAATTCCGAATTGGATTTATTAAGGACTACCTTACATTTATGATCCCTGGTTTTCACCCTCCCTGTCCAATTACTCCCACTCCCTTTTCTTTATGAATAACGCTGCACTTGATCTTGCAGCTTGTCTGCCTCCTTACCGACATGACAACAGTGCACTTCAATATGTATTTGACTGGCTGAGGCTTGAGTGAAGCAGGGAGCTGTCAGGCCGAATGGCGCGGATCTGTGCACTAACTTCCATCTAGTTCTGTGCCACAAGCGCCAAAACGAGTCGAGTAGGAGAAGATAACTAATGACTGAAACAGGTTCAGGGTCTGACACTGAAACGCCTGCAGAATCGGTGCTTGCAGTTGCAGCTGGAGCCACTAGGTGCCAGTGTTACTCCACTGCAGCCGCTGCCGAGAACATGCTCAGACAGAGTGAGCTTTCCCCACAGCAGCTCCACAGGTCAACTTGGCTGCTTCTGAAATTTTTCACTTCTCACCTATTTCACACAATATATTCCGGCAATGCGAAAAAAAAACTCAATGATTTGATATCCCGTAGATGAGCCTTTAATATGATTGTTTAGGGGGCATTAAGTGACATTTATATCATTCCAAACTTGAAATATTTGCACCCAGATGCCAGTTTGTAGATTTCCAGGTTCTATTTTGCAATTACATTGGCCCAGGTGTTTGTAGGAAACTAGGAGAGAGCCTGAATTTCCATCGTGACTTTAGCACAACTCCCACATCTATCGTGCCAAGTCTAAAGGAACATTCCCCCCGCCCCCCACTCCCGTGCTCCCTGTTTCCAGGTGGAATAACGGGAGATCTGGTGCTCACTTCATGTGATCAAGTGAGAGACAGTTTTCAGAACAGAAGGCTTCACACTGACATGTTGTGATATCCTCACTGCGCTGGTGAAGGGGCTGTATTAATCAGGTCTGTTCATTGAGGAGGTGAAACTCAGTATGTTGAGGTTTTCAGAGCGGGTTTGGACGGATGATTTCCTTCCCGAAAAGACATGAGTGAGCCAGCTGGGTGTCAGGACACCTGAACTGAGACTAGTTTTCAATTGCAGATTTTCTGATGAAATAATTGCATTTATTCATTAATTGAATTTAAATTCCACCATCTGACCTGGTGGGATTCTAACGCATGTCCCCTGGAGATTCATCCCCGCTTCTGGTACACCAGCTCAGTGACATGACAACGACATCACCATCTGCCCCAGGCTAGTCTGGAACGTGGGGCCATCGGGCCGAATAGCCTGAATCTGTGCTGCAATTTCTATCTAATTCGATGTCACTAGCGTCACCAGCTGAAGCAATGGATAAAAAATGGGAAGACGGAGCAATTTCAAAGCATGTCTTCATAATGCCTATTTTATCAATTGCACTTTGCAAATCTCAGGTGCCTGTAGTTACACATTACAGCCACGAGATGGGGATGGAGCTCCACCGCAGCCTGAGTCCCACTTGCTTCTGGAGAGACTGAGCGAGCAATGCAGCAGTGACTTGACCCATCTACCTAATAGTCAATTCCACTAACTCTGAAACAGATTAAAATCATAACCATTCCACACAAAATGGACAACTGGATTTCCCCAAGTCTGCTCGTTCATAGTGACTGGTTTGACCAACACTTGTGATATACTAAAACAGATGATCTGAAGGAAGTAAAGAGGGGAAGCAAAGTCAGAAAACAGTGAAAGAAAAATGGAGAAGGAGGAATTTTATATAAAGAAGCACATATTCAGGGATGTGCACATCACTGACAAGGTCAGAATTCATTACCTATGCCGAATTGCCCTGAACTGAATGACTTGCCAGCCCATTTCAGAGGCAGTTAACAGTGAACTACATTGCTATCAGGTGATTCATTTTGGCAGAAGGGAGACAGAGAGGAAATACAGACTTAATGACACAGGCCTGAAGAGTGTTCAAGGACAGAGGGACCTGGGGGTTAATGTGCATAGATCTTTGAAGGTGGCAGGACATATGGAGAGAGAGGTTCACAAAGCTTATGGGATCTCGAGATTTATAAATAGAGGTGTAGAGTTCAAAAGCAGAGAGATTGAGCGAAACATTTATAAGGCTCTTGTTCGGCCCCAACTTGAGTATTGAGTCCAGTTCTGGTCACTACACTTGAGGAAGGTTGTAGGGTCCTTGAGAGGGTGTAAAGGAGATGGACTGGGATGGTTCCAGGGATGAGAGATTTTAGCTACATGATTAGGTTGTTGAAGCTGGGGTTGTTCTCCTTGGAGCAAAGGAAATTGAGGGGAGATTTGATAGAAGTGTACAAAATGAAGAGAGGTTTAGGTAAAGTAGACAATGAAAAGCTGTTCCCATGAGCTGATGGTTACAAATATTGTCCAGGTCTTGCTGCATGCAGGTATGGACTGCTTCACTATTTGTGAAGTTGCGAATGGTGCTGAATGGCTCGGGGACACAGATGTACGGTTTTGGGCAAGAGATACAGGGGCGAAGTGAGGAATATGTTGTTTACGCAGCGAGGTGTAATGACCTGGAACTCACTGCCTACCAGGGTGGTGGAATCAGAGAGAATGAATGATTTCAATATGAAAATAGATAGGAACTTAGAGAGAAATAAACTTGCTTGAGGAATGGGACAAACTGGATTGCTGTACAGAGAGCCCGCATAGACTCGAAGGGCCGAACAGGCTCCTTCTCTGCTGTTCTGCCCCCGTACCCCGCCCCCAACAAGAGGAAGCAGTTTATCTCTATCTACCCTGTCAACCCATTCAATCATTTTAAACACCTCAGTCAGATCACCGTTTAATCTTCTCCACCTGAGGGAATAAAGAACAAGCAATGTAAACATGTTGGGTGTTGCATTTCCTTCACACTTGATTGACTGATCAAAGATATTTTCAGATTCTCCGACCACAGGAAATCGATCAAAGAATCAGAGACTGGTTACAGTATAGAAGGAGGCCATTCGGCCCATCGAGTCCATGCCAGCTCTCTGCAAGATCAACCCAGCTAGTGCAACTCCTCCTATCTCCCCTGTTCATTCAATTTGTCGCCTTAACCACCTGTAAATTCCTCTGCACTGTTTCCTTTGCATGCTGTTGTGGAAGGACTTTGTCAGCACAATACAGCAACAGAATCGCATTGTACAGAGAGACACAGAGACAGGAAAGGCACCGTCAGGATGTGTGGTTATCAGAGTGCAGCTGCAAATGTTTAAACATGTTCACGGATGCAGCAAGAAAGATAAACAGCCTGTTCTGTGGGTTTACCCGACACACATTTTTATTTTTCCACTCCTAGGGCTGAGGCAAAACAGTAGGTTAAAGGGTAAGGTAGCAAAGTGTTATGTTACTGGGCTAGTAATCTAAAGGCCTGGGCTAATAACCTGGAGATGTGAATTCAAATCCCAGCATGCTAGATTATTTCTATTCCCTTCATTAGATAAAGCTGGAATTGATGAAAAGCTGCTCTCAGTCACGGTGAACATTAACCTACTGCATTGGACTAAAACCTCATCTGTCACAGAGAGAAGGATACCTGCCATCCTTATCCGGTCTGGCTGAAGAGGTGACTCCAGTCCCACAACAATATGGTTGATTCTTGAAGGGCCCTCTGAATTGGCCGGGCAAGAATGTCGCTCGTACAAAAGCTGTGATGGGCACAGACAGCAATGGGGGTGGGCTCATCGCCGCCTTCTCAAGGACAGTGAGGTGGTGGGCACTGAATGCTGCACATCACAGGCGCAACCACATCCTGTGACTGAAAGCAGATAGAGAGATTGAGAAATATAATAGAATAGAGTCCTGAACACGGGTGTTTTTACACTGCGTGGCCTGTCCTCACCCCCCGACACATCATCTGGTCTGTTTCAATCTTTCCCCTCACTGCTCTGTAGCTAACCCCAGCCTCCTCCATTCACACGATACATGCACAGTTACTTGGCATCCAGCATCCCTTATTTACATTCCCCAGTAACCCTCCATCCTAAACTCCCACAAAATGCTTATGTGCCTGCTGTGTTATTTCTACCAGCTTCACCAATCCCTTTCCACTCTCAATATGTTGGGGGTTTTCACCTGCTGAGGTTGTTGTTGAATTTTTTGGTGTTTTTCTCCGACTGAAATTGTTGTTGTATTTGTTGGTGCCTTCTTCTGATTGAAGTTGTTGTTGAAATTGTTGCTGTTTTTCACCTGTTGAGGTTGTTGTTGAATTTGTTGGTGTTTATCTCCTGCTGAAGTTGTTGTTCAATTTGTTGCTGTTTTTCACCTGCTGAAGTTGTTGTTGCATTTGATGGTGTTTTTCACCTGTTGAGGTTGTTGTTGAATTTTGTGGTGATTTTTCCTGCTGAAGCTGTTGAATTTGTTGGTGTTTTTCATCTGTTGAGGTTGTTGTTGAATTTGTTGGTGTTTTCCTCCTGCTGAAATTGTTGATTTTGTTTCCTGCTAATGTCGTTGAATTTATTGGTGGTTTTCACCTGCTGAGGCTTCTGTTGAATTAGTTGGTGTTTATCACCTGTTGAAGTTGTTGTTGAATGTTTTGGTGTTTTTCCCTGCTGAGGTTGTTGTTGAGTTTGTTGGTGTTTTTCACCTGGTGAGGTTGTTGTTGAATTTGTTGGTGTTTTTCTCCTGTTGAAATTGTTGTTGAAATTGTTGATTTATTTTCCTGCTAATGTTGTTGAATTTATTGGTGTTTTTCACCTGCTGAGGCTTTTGTTGATTTTTTTGGTGTTTTTCTCATGAGCTGATGGTACAAGGATTAGGGGACACTGGTTCTTTTGCCCATGATCTCAAATCTGTGCCCCTCTGGTTACCGACCCTCCTGTCACTGCAAACAGTGTCTCATTACTTACCCTATCAAAACCCCTCATGGTTGTGAACACCTCTATTGAATCTCCTCTTAACCTTCTCTGTGAAGAGGAAGACAGTCCTAACTCTTCCAAACTCTCCAAATAATCTACACCTCCACACATTGCACCCTTCAGGAGATTCCCGAACCTCTGGAATTGCTTGCACATTGCAAGTCATTGCTGTACATTCAATATTCTTCACAACTAAGGAGGAACAATGTGCTTTGCATTGATAAACAAGAGGTTCTGTTGGACGGTCATGCAGTGACGGCATCTCCGCACTGCAACACCAGAGGAGGCGCAGAGGGAGGGAGAGAGGGCTGCAGAGTGTGACAAGGGGGCTGAGATAGGAGGCTTCAAATCCCCACATCATGTTGTGTACTGTTTACCTACACCTGCTGTTTCTGCTGCTCCCAGGTTACTGCTCCGATTTGGAGGTTAATTCGGGCCCCGGTTAATCAGCTTTGAACATCAGCAACTCTTGTTGATATGAAAAGGTTCCAATCAGTTAAATCCTTCAGAGCTTTGGTTTTGCTATTGATTTCGAGCAGATTCAGTTCTGTTCAGCGGACACCGAGCCTCCAGACATTCTCTGGTTCTTTGATGAATCATCTTCAATCCGTGTCCCATGTTTACTGACCCTTCTACCACTGCAAACAGATTCTCCTTATTTACTCTATCAAAACCCTTCCTGATTTTGAACCTCTCTATCAAATCTCCAATTAACCTTCTCTGCTCTAAGGAAAACAGTCCCAGTTTCTCCATTACTAGTACAGCTGTCCTATGATGGGGAAGGTTTATATAGAGAGGTCTGACTTAACTATCCACTCACTGGCCACCTGAAATGCTGATTGGTGAAATTAGTTCTCCCCCGGGAGTTTCTACAGTCTCTTCACATCACATATCTCTCTATAAAGTACACATTTGTCAACCGTTTCAATCTTTCTGAACATCCCCAAACCCTGCAATAGATGGGACTTTGCAAGTCAATCCTGTGTCATTCTAATTCTTACATTCAGACATTGGAAAGGAGGATCTGATTTGCTTGGATACACAAGGGTCGTTCTATTGGTTGCCCTTGCAATAACGTCACTTGCACCCTAGATGACAAAGACATGTGCAGGACCAATAGGACTGCAGTGTGTGTGAAAGCCGGACAAATCTGGAAGGTGGAGAGCACGGTTCACATTCCTGCATCATGCTGTGTACTGTTTACCTCCATCTACTGTTTCTGCTGCTCCCAGGTTACTGCTCCTACTTTTAGGGAAATCCGGGCCCGGATTAATCTGCTCCTGGGCAACATCAATTCTCGTTGTTGCAGAAAGTCTTCAAACAGTTCGATCACTTGGAGGATTCTTCACTGTTTGAAGCAGTGAATTGTTCTGCTCTGAAATACATTGTCTGAAAGCCGGGTGGATGCAATTGCAACCTTTTCTTTTAAAAAAAAAGGGAGACCTGGATAAATTCCTGAATGGGCAATATTTGCAGGACTCTGGGTAAAGAGCAGGGGAGTTGGAATATTTGGAAAGGTTCTTCAAAGAGCTAGCACAGGCGCGATTGGCCGAAGGGCTTCCTGCTGAGCTGTATCATTCTCTGGCTCTGGAAATGCCTTTCTTTTGGGTCCTAATTGTTTCTTACTCTGTTCAATAATAAATGTAACTTGCCTTGTTCGCCCTGCCCATTACCTGAAGGTTGGCCAGTCCTAGGCAGCTGATTTTGGGCACATTGCCCACAATGTCAATGAGCTGACCCAGTCAGTGTCGCTGGACTGGCGGACGGTGCAAGGACATTGCAATAGAGCTAGTGTTGGCGGCGGGGAATGTGGGCAAGCTGGCTGACTTTTGTCCTCCCCAGCAATGGGCACTGAGGCCAAGTGCAGCGATTTGGGCGCAGCTGCAGGTGTGCCCAGCGGATACTGAGCCTCCAGAGATGACCGGTCTGTATGTTGGCTCAGATCGACTGTGGTGTGCATCGCAATTTTAAACATTAAGTATCTCTCTGTCCTTACTGTGCCTGTTTAAATGTTTGATCCGATCTGTTTCTCATGTTTCTCCACAGCCCGGTCCAGGAGTGCCCTCCTTACTCAGTGGGGGAACCGGTTGATGGTCGCAGAGGGGACAACTGCGGAAATGCACTGTTTCCAGAATGACACCAGCGAGAGTTACATGTACTGGTATCGCCAGCAGAGCGGAGCAGGGTTGCAGCTCATAGTGAACTCGATTGGTACATCTGATCCCAGGCCTGAAGAGGGTTTCAAGGAGAGATTTAAAATCACCAGACCCGATTTTAAATCCTGCAGCCTGAAAATACTGAGGGTGGAGCAGACTGACAGGGCGGTGTATTACTGCGCTGCTCGTGATCACAGTGATTCAAACAGGTGCAGGGCTGGGTCAAAAACATACCACCCTCTTATACTGTGAGCTGTTAGAGAGGAAAATTCAAGTAGGGAAACATGGAAACACAGAAAATAGGAGCAGGAGAATTCCACAGGTTCACCACCCTCTGAGTGAAGACATTTCTCCTCATCTCTGCTGTAAATGACATACCCTGTATTCTGAGACTGTGACCCCTGGTTCTGGACTCCCCAGCCATCGGGAACATCCTTCCTGCTTCTTGCCTGAATAGTCCTGTTAGAATGTTAGACGTTTCTACGAGATTCCCTCTCATTCTTTTAAACTCTAGTTAATATAGGCCGAGTCGGCCCAATCTCTCCTCATACGTCAATCCTGCCATCCCAGGAATCAGCCTAGTAAATCTTATTTGTACTCCCTCCATGGCAAGAACATCCTTTCTCAGATAATGAGACCAAAACTGCACACAATACTCCAGATCTGATCTCACCAAGGCTCTGTATAACTGCAGTAAGACATCCTTGCTCCTGTACTCAAATCCTCCTGCAACGAAGGCCAACATACCATTCTCCTTCCTAATTGCTTTCTGCACCTGAATGCTTGCTTTCAGCAACTGGGGTACAAGGATCCCCAGGTCTCACTGAACCTCCCCTTTCCCAGTCGATCACCATTCAGATAATCATTTGCCTTTCTGTTTTTACAACCAAAGTGGATAACCTCACATTTATCCACATTATACTGCATCTACCATGCATTTGCCCACTCACCCAACTTGTCCAAATCATATTGGAGTCTTTTTGCATCCTCCTCACAGCTCACATTACCCCCAGCTTTGTGTCATCTGCAAACTTGGAAATGTTACATTTAGTTCCCTCACCCAAGTCATTAATATATATTGTGAATAGCTGGGGCCCAAGCACTGATCCCTGTGATATCCCACTGGTCACTGTCTGCTTCCTGGAAAAAAGACCCGTTTATTCCTACTCTCTGTTTCATGTCTGTCAACCAATTTTCAATCCATGCCAGTATATTGCCCCCAATCCCATGTGCTTTAATTTTGCATGCTTACCTCTTATGTGGGACCTTATTAAAAGCTTTTTGAAAATCCAAATGCACCAGATCCACTGGTTCTCCCTTATCTATTCTACTTGTTAAGTCCTCAAACAACTGCAGTAGATTTGTTCAGCATGATTTCCCTTTCGCAAACCCATGCTGACTTGGTCCAATCCTGTTTATACTTTCCAGGAGAGATCATAAAGTCAACCGTTCATGGATGGAGCTTTGAGAAGTTTTCCAAACCCAGCAGAGTGTGGGATATTCCAATAGATTCTAAGTGCTCCCTGAGTGACAGTTCAATATCCAAAGACTCATTTCAGTACTTTCCAAAGCAGAGGAAATAATCTCCAGATAAGTTGAAAATCATAGAGGGCAGAGGAGGCTATTCGGCCCATTGTTCCTGTGCCAACATTTTGAAAGATCTACTTGTTTCATCCCACTCTACACACTATCCTCAATGGGTGGCAGATATTTCCTGTTCAAATATACATCCTAATCTCTTTTGAAAGTGACTGTTGAATCTGCTTCCTCCATCCTTTCAGGCAGTGCATTCCTGATCAGAATAACTCACCAAGTTAAAGAAAAAACTCCTAATCTTCCCTCTTCCTCTTTTGTGAATCCTTTAATTCTTGTCCTCTCTTTACCGACCCTTCTGCCACTGCAAACAGTTTCTCCTTATTTACTCTGTCTAAACCCTTCCTGATTTTGAACCTCACTATCAAATCTCCTCTTAACCTTCTCTGCTCTCCGGAGAACAGTCCCAGTTTCTACATTACTAAAAGTGCTGTCCTGTGATTGGAAATCTTTATAAGGGGACGCCTTGTTTGACTGTCTGCTCACTGCACTCCTGAGATTCCGAGCGGTGAAATGAGGTCTCCCCCAGGAGTTTCTACAATCACTTCAGGTGAGATATCTCTCTATAAAGCACATCTAGAGTCATACAGTTACACAGCACAGAAGCAGGCCATTCTGCCCATCCTGTCTGTGCCGGCCATCAAGGACCTGACTATTTTAATCAAATTTTGCAGCACGTGGCCCGTAGCGTTGTATGCTATGGCGTTACAAGTTCTCATCTAAATACTTCTGAAATGTTGTGAGGGTTCCTGCCTCTACCACCTCTTCAGGCAGTGTGTTCTAGATTCCAACCACCCTCTGTGTGAAGCATTTTTTCATGAAATCCCCTCTAAACCTCCTGCTTCTTACCTTAAATCTATGCCACCTGGTTATTGACCCCTCCAAGAACGGGATAAATGTCTTCCTAACTAACCTATCAGTACCCCGCATAATTTCAAAAAACACAATAATGTAACCCCTCAGAATGCTCTGCTCTGAGGAAAACGACCATAGTGTTTTCCGTCTCTCTTCACAGCTGAAATGCTCCATCCCAGGCAACATCCTGGTGAATCTCCTCTGCACCCTCTCCAGTGCAATCACATCCTTCCTATAGTGTGGTGCCCAGAACTGTACACAGTACTCCAGATGTGGCCTAACTAGTGTTTTATACAGCTCCATCATAACCTCCCTGTTCTTATATTCTATACCTCGGTTGATAAAGGCAAGTATCGCATATACCTTCCTAACCACCTTATCTACCTGTGCTGCTGCCTTCAGTGATCTATGGACAAGTACACAAAGATCCATCTGACACCCTGTACTTCCTAGGGTCCTACCATCCATTGGATATTCCCTTGCCTTGTTAGTCCTCCCAAAATGCATCACCTCACAATTCCCAGGATTAAACTCCATTTGCCACTGCTCTGCCCATCCGACCAGCCCATCTATATTGTCCTGTAATCTAAGGCTTTCCTCCTCACTGTTTGCGACACCACCAATTTTTGTGTCATCTGCGAACTTACGTAACATACCTCCTATATTCACACTTCATTCATTAATGTACACCACAAACAGCAAGGGTCCCAGCACTGATCCCTGTGGTACACCACTGTTCACAGGATTCCACTCAGAAAAAAAACCCTCGACCATCACCCTCTGCCTCCTGCGAAGAAACCAATTTTGAATCCATTTTCCCAAACTGCCCTGGATCCCATGGGCTCTGACCTTCCTAACCAATCTCCCATGCGGGACTTTATCAAAAGCCATGTAGACTATATCAACTGCTTGACCCTTATCTACACATCAAGTCACCGCCACGAAAAATTCAATCAAGTTGGTATATATGTCAACCATTCCAATCGTTATGCATATCCCCAAACCCTGCAATAGATGGGACTTTGCAAGTCAATCTTGTGTCATTCTAATTCCTACATCCACACAGGTGAAAGAACCATCTGCTTTGTTGGATACACAAGGAAGGTTCTATTGGTTGCCCTTGCAATGACGTCACTTCCGCACTGCATCACAAAAGCAGGCTGTGCACCAATAGGACTGCAGTGTGCATAAGAGCTGGACCAAGCTGGAAGGTTGAAAGAAGGGTTCACATTCCTGCATCATGCTGTGTCCTGTTTACCTCCATCTACTGTTTCTGCTGCTCCCAGGTTACTGCTCCTACTTGGAGGGAAATTCAGGCCCCAGTTAATCAGCTTTGAGACACAATTCCTGTTGATATCGAAGGGCTCCAATCAGTTAGAGATTTACTGGTTTGGTTTTACTGTTGAGGACAAGTGTCGTTATTTAGCACCGCTGCAGTTGTGCCCAGCGATTCTGGGAATCAGCACATGACCCCTGTGCTGGGGCGGCAGCGAGCTGATCGACTGTGGTGTGCATCGTGAGCTTTACCATTAAATCTCTCTCTCTCTCCTTATTGTGTCTGTTCTCTTTGACCCGATCTGTTTCTCATGTTCCTCCACAGCCCGGTCCAGGAGCACTCTCGTTACCCAGTGGGGGAACCGGCTGACGGTCGCAGAGGGGAAAACGGTGGAAATGCACTGTTTCCAGAATGACACCAGCGACAGTTACATGTACTGGTATCGCCAGCAGAGCGGAGCAGGGTTACTGCTCATAGTGACCTCGATTGGCACCTCTGATACCAGCCCTGAAGAGGGTTTCAAGGAGAGATTTAAGGTCACCAGACCCGATCTTAAAACCTGCAGCCTGAAAATACTGAGGGTGGATCAGACTGACAGGGCGGTGTATTACTGTGCTGCTAGTGATCACAGTGATTCAAACAGGTGCAGGGCTGGGTCAAAAACATACCACCCTCTTATACTGTGAGTGTTCGAGAGGAAAACTCAAGTAAGCAGAGTTCATAAAGACAGCTGTTCATTGATGAAACTTTGCAGAGTTTTCCATCAACTTTCAGAGTGTAGATATTTCCTGTTCAAATATATTTCCCAATCTCCTTTCTAAGTTACTGTTGAATCTGCTTGCTCCATCCTTTCAGGCATCGCATTCCTGATCAGAATAACTCAACAAGTTAAAAGAAAAATCTCTTCGTCTGTGCTGGTGTTGTCTGTGTGAGTCTGCATCTGTATCTTACAGCTTGCAAGCAGCTCTTAAAGTGATAAATAGATGGCTTGGTTCTGCTGAAAGATAGAGCTATCAAAGTCCCGATGGATAGATACATCTTATTATCTTAGAATATCACCCTGTACCATTTAAACTGAACATTGTTGTGTTTATCACAAATTTTACCCAACCTTGATCATCAGGTTAGCAATCAAGTTACTGCCACTTATCATCGATATTCCTAATCACAGAATCAGAAAATTGGAACAGTACACAAGAAGGCAATTCGACCCATTGTGTCTGAACCGGCCCTCCGAATGAGCAATTCACTCAGTCCCATTCCCTCGCCTTCTACCCGTAACCCTGCACATTCTTCCTTTTCATAATTCCATTTTGAATGCCCCGATTGCACCTGCCTGCACCATACTCTCTGAGCATGCACTCCAGACATTAACCATTCGCTTTGTGAAACAATGTTTTCCTCATGTCACTTTTACTTCTGTTTCCAATTAGTTTAAATGTGTGCCCTCTCATTCTCCATCCTTTCACGAGTGGGAGCAGTTTCTCTCTATCTGTTCTGTCCCGACACCTCATGATTTTGAATCCCTCTATCAAATCACCTCTCAGCCTTCTCTTCTCCAAGGAAAACAATCCCAACTTCTCCAAACTATCATCATAACAGAGGTCCCTCACCCGTGGAACCATTCTCCTGAATCTTTTCCTCACTCTCTCCAATGCTTTCATTTCTTTCCTCAAGTGCAGCTCCCAGAACTGGACACAATACTCCGGCTGAAGTCGAACTAGTGTCTTGTACAAGTGCAACTTACTTCCATGCTCTTGTACTCTCTGCCTCTTTTAATAAAGCCCAGGATACTGTATGCTTTATTAACTGCTCTCTCAACCTGTCCAGCGCCAACCATGAATAATGCTTGTGGTTAATCTGCGTATCAGTATCTTTTTATTGACAAACCGCTAACTTATCCATCTCATTTTCAGAAATTATATTCCGATATCCCTCGGTAGAGCAATCCCCACCTTCCTGGAATGCACTGTCTCATAACTGCATTCAATTCACGTACTTTGGTCTAACGAAGGCGCAGCAGGAACTCCCAGGCGCTGGGGCCGGTCTTTCAGCTGAAACTTGGTCCAACTGGGGGACGGTCCATCAAGTTGAATGAGGCTGTCACTGGTGTCACAGTGAATCTGAAGAATAAGGTTTATCTGGCATCTCTCAGCTCTGTACTCTCTGAATTAAACTGTGTTGGGTTCCAGCACTAAGCTAAACAGGCAGGCTTCGGAATGCAGGATTTGCTAGATGCCAAAAAAAAACCAGGACACCTCGTTCAACTTCTGGTATCCTTGTAGACCAATAATGTAGTTGTTGATGATGGTAGCCTTTGTAACAGTAGTTGTATTCCAGCAATGATGCTCAGCATAAAGCTGCTGGATTGGCGGAAAGAGCCACCTGGTTCAGTGATATCCTTTGGGGAAGGAATTTTGCCTCCCTCACCCAGTCTGGACACTCAGTAACTCCAGACCCCGGCAGCAATGCTGTTCACCCTTCACTGCCCTGAGGAATGGGCCTAGTCAGCCACGCAGTTGCATTCAAGAAGAAGTCTGCTCAAGAGCGGTTAGACTTGGAAATAAACGTAGCCCTCGCCAGCCCACATCCCGTAACAGAACAGAAATAAACCAATTGCGGTTACTTGATCTACAACAGGGCCCAGGCATGAGGTGTGGAAAGCACCAAAATGTCAGGCCCAAAGTCCCTGTTCCTCCCAAGCAGGCAACTCTTGTCACATGTCATGTCTCAACTTAATCCCAAAATGTTCCTCACTGAAGGAAATCTATCAAATCTGGATATGGATGGATCAATACCACGAGGCAAACACAGTCTTAGGGCCCCTATTGAATAAAGAATGACCGGTGTCTCATTGACATACTTCCACATGTCATGTTAAACCTCTTCAACACTGACCTGTTGAGATGATAACCAGCCTGCTCTTGACAGAATTCCCTGGTGTACCGGGAGGAATTTGTCCCAGGGCAGTTCCAACTCCAACACAGCCATATAAGTAGGGTTTGCTTGACTGGAACCCGGTCTGCAGTGAGAATGCACCCATAGAGATAACAGATAAGGTTCACCGTCTCCCAATAGCTTGGTTGTCATGCTTCATATGCCAAAGGGTGGAGAATAGTTTTACTTTTATTGAATAAAGGCAATGATGTCAAGTTGTTCCTTTCTGATCTGTACACATTATAGCATCACAGAAAGATTCAACACAAAGGAGATCATCCCGTCTCTGCTTGCTTTTGTGAAAAATCTATCCAGTTAGTCCCACTCTCCTGCCCTTTTGCCCTAGCCCTGGAAATCTTCTGCTCCAAGGATCTATCCAATTCCCTTTTGAAAGCGGAATCCCATTCCACTGCCGTTTCAGGCGATGCGTTCAAGATCGATAATACCCGTCCCACTCAGAATCTTTCTCCTCGTCCCGCTTCTGGTTCTTTTGCCACTGACCCTAAATCAGCGCCTCCCTGGTTAGCGACCTTCCTGCCTCAGAAAACAGCTTCTCCCTGTTCAATTTATCAAAATCCTTCCTGATTTCCAACACCACCTTCCGCTGGGTCCCTTAACCTTCTCTGCTCTGATTATAATTCTTTCCGATCGCCTGGAAATTGCACTGAAATCGACAAACTTCCCTTATCAAGATCTGGTTTGGCCTGTAACTGGCTTCAGGGTTTGCCATGACGTGACTTCATGGTCAAGTGAAACACGGGTTAGACCGGAAGAGAAAGATAATATTTTAGACCGTATGTGCTGTGATGACACAATGATCTGACACTGCAAACGCGCAGGAACCACTTACATCAGAACATTAGAAAATAGGAGCAGGAGTAAGCCATTCGGCCCGCCGTGTCTGCTCCTCCACATAATGAAGATCTTGAAGATCTGCTACCTTCACTCCACTTTCCCGCCATATTCCTACATCCCTGGATTCCCTTGGTGCCTAAAATCTATGGATCTCATGTCTTCAATTTTCTCAATGACTGAGAATTCCACAGCTCTCTGAATTCCAAAGAGTCATAACCCTCTGAGTGAAGACATTCCTCCTCATCTAAGTGTTGTAGATGGACCCCTTATCCTGAAGCTTCTTCCCCTTATTTCTAGGTTCTCCAGCCAGGGGGGAAGCAGCCTCTCAGTGTGTACCCTGTCAAACACTCTCATAATTTTGTACGTTTCAAATGGATCACCTCTGATTCTTCCAGAGAATAACAGCCCATTCGACTCAATTTCTCCTCATTGGGCAGCCTTCTCCTCCTTGGAACCAATTGAGTGAACCTTCGTTGCAACCTCCTCTAAGGCAAATACATGCTTCCGTAGATAAGGAGAGCAACACTCGACACAACACTATATTTGTTTTGTTACCAAAGTCCCAACTAGCTGCAGAAAGATTTCCTTACTCTTGTGTTTCAAACGCCTTACAATAAAAGCTAACATGTTACTCGCCTTCCTAATTCCTTGTTGTACATTGATGTAAAATTGCTCTCATTCATATACACGGGTCCCTCTTGCAATATCAATAATGGGAAGAATGTTGTTATTGAAATTACTCACCCTGTTGCTCGACTACTTTTACTACAGACCCAGATATTTTCAGATTGGACTGGAGTTCCCGAAATCTACAACATTCCGTCATTTCTTTTCTTTAGCTTTTATGAAGTGGAAGACTTTTAATGGGCTCCTGACGGTCAGATGTCCTCCAGCCTTTACGGATTCGAGATGCTGTGCACATTTCCAACCTCCATTATGCCAGTGGAGTCGAAAGTGAGTTCCTTAGCTGATGTGTTCTCTGAGGATTGAAGCAAAATTGCAGGGACGCAGATCAGAAGTCTTTTCCACGTGCCAACAAGATAGTAACCCTTTACTTGCAGGGTCCAATATCGAGCAGCGTTATAAAACTCCCGGTCGGCACCCTGTCTCGAAATTTCAATGTGAGGTGAATGCACATAACCAGGAATGAATTCCAACTGATGCATCTTGGATCCAATACTGGTAGCGGAGGGGTGGGTGGGGGAGGGGGGGAGTTTCGCTCCACTTGTCACCATCTGGTCATCTTTGCACATGGCAATAAATAATCCTACATCTCACTGGAAGTAGGTAGCATTGATCACACTCCGGCTGCGACTCGGTAACGCCAGAAGAATGATCCAAATGGTGAATGGTGATGAAAATTATTCAGACTTCATCGTATTCCCTCTGCGGCCGCTAGAGGGCGCGATCACTCGCTGAATGGAAATTCATTGTCTGACATCTGCTCGAATTCTATTTGCAGCCACGAGTTCTATGGAGAACTGCGCCATCTCCTGGTGGAAACTGAGAATGACCAGATAATCTGTTTTAGTAAAGTTGGTTCAGGGATGTCTATTGCCCCAGATAACCCTCGAGAATGCCCCTGTTATTCTCCGAAATAGTGGCTATGGCATTCTTCCCATCTGCAGTCGGGACCTCGTTTTAACATCTCAGCCAAAATAAAGAGAGTACCTCGGTGCTACACCTCCACACGGTGCAGCACTTCCTCTGTCCTGCACTGGGGGTGTCAGCCTCGATTGTATGCTTAAATCTCGGTCCGGGGACTTAAACCCACAAACCTCTGACTCAGTGCCGAGGTGCTCCCCACTAAACCACGTCTGATATATAAAGACACATCAGAGGAAGTGGTCAGTCATACAAGATGCTTTGAGGTTCTCCCATCTGTAGAGATGATGAATACTGCATGGCCTTTTGAAACAACCAGCACTCTGTAGACTAATCAGGAAACCAAGAGTCGGATACACATTTTTTGATGAGGTAACAGAGAGGGTTAATGAGGGTATTGCTGTTGATGTGGTGTACATGAACTTCAAAAAAAGCGTTTGATAAAGTACTACATAACAGGCTTGTCAGCAAAGATAAAGCCCATGCAATAAAAGGGGCATTAGCAACATGGATACAAAGCAACATGGAACAGAGTAGTGGTAAACAGTTGGTGTTCAGTCTGAAGGAAGGTCTATAGTGGGGTTCTCCAGGGACCACTGCTTGTCTTGATCGATATTAATAACATAGACTTGGGTGTGCAGGGCACATTTGCAAACTTTGCAGCATTGTGAACCGTGAGGAGGATGGTGATAGATTTTAAGAGGACGTTATATCAAGCGACAACATACAAGTGCTGAAAACTATAGCAACAGGACGCGAAATCCCGGTCGTGACAAATTCGAATCAAATTTTCTGTGAATGCAGAGTTTAATTCGTCTCCCCTCGTGGAAGAAACGTCAAGCGAAACTGCCGACAGAGTCCGTTTCTGGAAGACATGTTCCAAGTCCCAAACCTCCTGTTCACAGGTCAGCACGAGCGTGTAATTAAACAGCTGCAATTTGCATTTATATACCGACTTCACCGTCCCGAGATAAACGGCCCGAAGAGCGTAAATCTGCCAATTATTTGACACAGAGTTACAGCAGAAATTGTTAGGAGGTGTGGGCCAAAGCTGGGAAGATTTGGAGGAGAGAGATGTGGAGGGGCTTTGGGAGGGAATGGCAGACCTGAGGTCGCTGTCAGAGGAAGGAACGGCCGAGAAATGATCAGGATTAGTGGTGCAATAGCGCCACCTACCGCCCATCGATCGCCAATGCAGCCAATTTCGTTAATTCAGTACTGAGGTTTGCTGCATTGTTGGAGGGTCAGTACTGAGGGAGTGCTGCACTGTCAGAGGGTCAGCACTGAGGGAGTGCTGCACTGTTGGAGCGTCAGTACTGAGGGAGTGCCGCACCATCAGATGGTCAGCACTGAGGGAGTGCTGCACTGTCCGAGGGTCAGTACTGAGGGAGTGCTGCATGTCAGAGTGTCAGTACTGAGGGAGTGCTGCACTGTCAGAGGGTTAGTACTGAGGTAATGCTGCACTGTCAGAGGGTCAGTACTGAGGGAGCACTGCACTGGCAGAGTGTCTGTACTGAGGGAGTGCTGCATGTCAGAGTGTCTGTACTGAGGGATTGCAGCACTGTCAGAGGGTCAGTACTGAGGGAGTGCTGCTCTGTCAGAGTGTCAGTACTGAGGGAGTGCTGCACTGTCAGAGGGGCAGTACTGAGGGAGTGCTGCACTCTCAGATGGTCCGAACTGAGGGAGTGCTGCACTGTCAGAGGGTCAGTACTGAGGGAGTGCTGCACTGTCAGAGGGTCAGTACTGAGGGAGTGCTGCACTGTCAGAGGGTCAGTACTGAGGAAGTGCTGCACTGTCCGAGGGTCAGTACTGTGGGAGTGCTGCACTCTCAGAGGGTCAGTACAGAGGGAGTGCTGAATTTGCACCTGAGATTTTAAACCAGCGGCTTGTCTGCCTTCTCAGGTGAGACACACTTTATCCCTTGGACTGTGTCCTGAGGCAAATCGCAAAGAAACAGGCCATTCGGCCCAACACATTCATGCTGGCGTTCATCCTCCACACGAGCTTCCTCGCTCCCGTCTTCATCTCACCCCATCAGTAGATCCTTCCAAATCTCCCCCACCCCCATTTGTTTATCCAAATTCCCTCTTGAATACATCTCCGCTATTCGCCTTATCCCACTCCTTACATCCTCCCACTCTCTGGGTAAAGAAGTTTCTCCTGAATTCCCGATTTTATTTATTAGTGACTATCTTTCTATTGATGGTTCGGAGTTCCTGACTCCCCCACAAGTGAAAACATCTTTTGCACGTCGACCCTATCAAAAACTCTTTCATAATCTTAAATCCCTCCATCAGATCACCCCCTCAGCCTTCTCTTCACAGCCCTTCCTGATAATTATAACCTCTCAGTTCTGATATCATCCTTGTCATTATTTTTTTGCCCCTTCTCCTGTATCTCTATAGCTCTTTAAAATGAATACCAGAACTGGGAAAAGTGTTCCAACTGTGGTCTAAGCTAGATTCTATACAAGTTTAACATGACTTCTCATCGCTCTATAATGTCCAGGGAACATTTAGAAGCAGCAATGGATTCCTACTTTGTGCCATGTTTGCAAAAGGACAAAGGGAAATGTACTTACTTTGATGACTCCATAATCGCCTTTCTTTGAAAATGTTTTGTGTCCATATCCCAATCCTTCATTCAACGTCCGCCTTTATTGTTAGACATTTGTTGAACCTCTTCAACCCAGAACCTCGCGTTACCTTCATCTGAAGAGCAAACAGCATAAGAACCGAACAAAAGAGTAAAACCCTTAATGTTAGAGTTGAGGACCAGGTGCATGGGCTTTGGGTGTTGGTGTGCAGACAGATCAGCTGAAATGATAACAGCACCGCAACAGAACACCTGGGAACTTGCACACCCCTGGTTTGGCAGACCTGGGACTGTCTGAGTGATAGGTTAAGAGATTGCAGTGTGCACGATTTACTGTATACATTAAGAGTGTTCTGTTTGAGGACCCGTAGCCGGTGCTTCCTGAGATCCTGCAGGTTGTGGAGGGAAAATGCAGGTAAAGAAAAGGGTAAGGAACGGAGGCAGGGATTGGGATAAGGGGTGAATTGAGAGGGACAGAAAGAAAATAAGAGAGAAAGAAAGAAAGTGAGAAAGAAAGAAAGAAAGAAAGAAAGAAAGAAAGAAAGAAAGAAAGAAAGAAAGAAAGAAAGAAAGATAGAAAGAAAGAAAGAAAGAAAGAAAGAAAGAAATAAAGAAAGAAAGAAAGAAAGAAAGAAAGAAAGAAAGAAAGAAAGAAAGAAAGAAAGAAAGAAAGAAAGAAAGAAAGAAAGGAAGAAAGGAAGGCTCGAGAGTGGCTGAATGGCCTCCTCCTGTTCCGGTGTAACAGATTCAAGAGGGGCTGAATGTCCTCCTCCTGTTCCTGTGTAACAGACTGCAAAGGGCCTGATTGTCCCGCTCCTGTTCCTGTGTAACAGACTCGAGAGTGGCTGAATGTCCTCCTGCTGTTCCCGTGTAACAGACTGGAGAGGGGCTGAATGTCCTCCTCCTGTTTCTGTGTAACAGGCTCTAGCGGGGCTGAATGTCCTCCTCCTGTTCCTGTGTAATAGACTGGAGAGGGTCTGAAAGTCCTCCTCCTTTTCCTGTGTAACAAGCTCGAGCGGGGCTGAAAGTCCTCCTCCTGTTCCTGTGTAACAGACTGGAGAGGGGCTGAATGACCTCCTCCTGTTCCTGTGTAACAGGCTCGAGAGGGGCTGAATGTCCTCCTCCTGTTCCTGTGTAACAGGCTCGAGAGGGGCTGAATGTCCTCCTCCTGTTCTTGTGTAACAGGCTCGAGAGGGGCCGAATGTCCTCCTTCTGTTCCTGTGTAACACACTGGAGAGGGGCTGAATGTCCTCCTCCTGTTCCTGTGTAACAGACTGGAGAGGGGCTGAATGTCCTCCTCCTGTTCCTGTGTAACAGACTGGAGAGGGGTTGAATGTGCTCCTCCTGTTCCTGTGTAACAGACTGGAGAGGTGCTGAATGTCCGCCTCCTGTTCCTGTGTAACAGGCTCGAGAGGGGCGGAATGTCCTCCTCCTGTTCCTGTGTAACAGGCTCTAGAGGGGCTGAATGTCCTCCTCCTGTTCCTGTGTAGCAGACTGGAGAGGTGCTGAATGTCCTCCTCCTGTTCCTGTGTAGCAAGCTCGAGAAGGGCTGAATATCCTCCTTCTGTTCCTGTGTAACAGACTGGAGAGGGGTTGAATGTCCTCCTCCTGTTCCTGTGTAACAGACTGGAGAGGGGTTGAATGTCCTCCTCCTGTTCATGTGAAACAGATTTGAGAGGGGCTGAATGCCCTTTAATTGTGCTACAAAGGTCTAACTAAATTTCAGCACCTCAATCTCAACTGCCGTCACCAGGTGAAAGCCTCGGGAGCCGTTTAAGCGGCGGGGACTTGTAAATTTCGCGTTCCTCTTTTTTGTATGAGTGTCTATCACTGTGGGGACAACAGGGACACGGTGATAAAATCCAATGCAACCTCCGTACAAAAACCTCGCTCTACACACCTGGTGGAGGATCAGCAGAAGAGCAGTGACAACAGAGTGAACGAGTCAACATGGCCCAGGATTATGGCGGGAACTGGGCCCTTTTCATCATAAAGATGTCTCAGAATGGTCCAGCCTTATAAGTTAGAATATTCCTCTGGAAAAGAGAATAACTGTGTGTCATTTGTGTGGAAACTGGTAACTCTTTAACCTTTAAACCCCACCCTGGTGTCCTGGGACCAATATTGATCCCTCAACCAACATCACAAACAATGATCTGCTCATTAATCTCACTATTGTTTGATGGGACTTTCTTGGTACAATATCAGTTGCTGTGTCTCCCTGTGGTGACCACTTCATAAACAAACTGCTTCATTGGCTGTAAGCTGCTTTGTACGTCCTGATAATCTTGACCAGTGCTTCCGAAATGCTGAGCAGGTCAGTTTTAGCAATCAGTTTCCGACCGGGTTGATGTAACGAGATCTGCTGACGTGCTAACAACGCACCACTCAACTTCGGGACCGGCACCAAACTGACGGTGTTAGGTAAGAAAAAGGGACGTTTTTTTCCCACTCCCTTCATGTCCAGCTGTTTGCATTCCAAGCTTGTTCCCCCCCAACCCTCCGCGGGCGGTTTAAAAAGTCAGGCTGATGACACTGGCCCTTCTTTCTGGTTTGCAAAGACCAGTCCAATGTGACCCTCGTCTGTAAACCACCCCGTCCTGGCTCGTTCAGTTACAAGGGGAACATCTCCCGGGTCTGTTCATGACTGAGTTTAGAGCACCGTGCAGCAGAGATAGCTTACTTCAGCGATGGGACCAAGTTGACAGTGTTGGGTAAGGCGACTATGTATTTCTGTTCCTCCAATCGATCAGAATCTATGTCCAGTTAAAAAATCACCAGGAGTAATGTTCAGATATTAGATACATTAAAGGGTTAACTCATGAGGACTGGTTACTCAGACGAAGCTGACAGTCCCTCGAATATAGAATTTTAAGGGCTGATATCATGGAGGGGTTTGAGGTGTTGGATAGATAGAGAGAGAAACTGCTTCCTCAGGTTGGGGGGAGTCCAGAACAGTTTAAATTATTGCCATTCAGGGATGATATCAGGAAGCACTTCTTCATGCAAAGGTTAGTGGAAATGATGGATTCCACCCCGACCCCATAAAAAACAATCAGTTGAGACTGAGGATCAATTGATAAATACAAATCCAAGATTCATAGAGCTGTGTAAAACAAAAGTATTGAGGGTTACAGAACCAAGGCGGATTGATGGAGTTAAGATTCAGATCAACCTTGATCGAACTGATCAAAGGGCTGAACGGTCACCTTCTGTCCCCATGTTCCACCGACCTTTACGGTCATTGACATAATAGTAACTTCAGTGGAACAGACTTAACAATCCAGAGGGATTGAAGGGGATTTTGTGACAGCCCCATACCAGTGTGTTCCAATTACGAAGCATATTTCGGAGATGGGACCAAACTGGTGGTTTTAGGTGAGTGAATGCATTCCTAACACTGGAAAAGTTGATTCAATTTGGGAATTCACGTGGGGTGGTCGAGGGGGTGAAAATATAGAAATTTGGTGAATTAATTTCAATTCTTCAGCTTACAAGGGGAGACCTACAACTGCCGAATTCGTTTCACTGCAGGGAAGGGTTTTGAGTAGATACATAAGGGAGGGTCGCGAAAATAAACAGAACAAACAGTAATGTAGATACAAATAGAATGATTGCGCTTGTGAGAGCAAAACAAGAGGACACAGACATAGAACGAAAAATGTCAGATTGCATCGTTCAGTATGCAGTTCTGGTCTGCATATTATAAAATAAATGATGTAGAGGCTCTGGATAAGGTAAAACAAAACAGATTAACAGCTGTGCTGCCCAAACTGGGACGTTGTAACTATTGGGGAAGGTCGGACAGACTGGAACTCCTTTCTCGAGAGCAGTAAAGTTTGAGGGGTGACCTGGTAGAGGTCTGTACGATTTTGAAAGGGGTTTCGATAGGGTAGACACACCGAAGTTTTTTCCACTTGTGGGGAGACCAGAACGGGGAGAGCATAAATGTCAGACACTCAGTAATAAATTCAAAAGGGAATTCAGGAGAAATTTCTTTACCCAGACAGTGGTGCGAATGTGGAACTCACTACCACAAGGAGTGGGTTTAAAAAAGTAGATTGGATAAAAAAAATTGGATTAAATGAAGGGGATGAGAGGAGTCTCAAGTGGAGTGTAAACACTGGTATGGAGCAGATGGGCTGAATGGCCTGTTTGTGTGTTGTAAATTCTATGCAATTCGAAATATTCCCTCTTGGCCTCGAGTGGCAATGGATGAAACTGTTTTGAGACACACTATTTTCAAGTTACTAATCGAACTGGTGAGCTGTCCATATCCAGTGGACAATGAGGTGTCAAGGGCCTCATGACCTTTCCTCATTCACCAGGATAATACCGGTATTAAAATAATTTAATTTATGACGATGTGTTGTTTAAAGTAGGATTGCAGTAAATTGAGAATTGGAGATTCAGGAGTGATCCAATTGATGTGTTTAAGATAATGATAGGATCTGATATTTCCTCTGGTGTGACGGGTCCAGAACAAGAGAGCAAAACCTTACACTGATAGCTAGACCATTCAGGAGTGATGTCAAGAAGGACCTGTTTACAAAATGCACCGTGGAATCCAGAAATCTCTCCCACAGAAAGCTGAGGGGGTCAATTGAAAATTTCAAATGTGTGGTTGATTATTTTTTGATCGGCAAAGATGCTAAAGGTTATGGAACCAGGAAGGCAGGTCGATGGGGTTATGGTACAAATGATTTATAATCTAATTAAATGTCGGAATAAGCACGAAGGGCTGAATGGTCAACTCCTGTTCCCCAGTTGCTATGTTCCTATGGACAAATTTTCCTTATACTTGTCGGTTCTCCCTTATTATGAGGGGCTACTTCGGGAAAGGACTCAAAGACAGGTGATGTTTTAATACATGAGTTTATCATTGTGCTCTGGTGACATTTATTATTTCGGAGCTGGGACTAAACTCACTGTTTTAGGTAAGATTATGTTTGCACATGTATATATTTGTATATGTAAATACATCTTTTCATCTGTAAGTCTTTCTATTTCTTTATCTATCAATGTACCTATCTATTTGTTGGACTGTGGATCCATCTGTCTGTCTGTTTGTCCATCTATCTGTCTATTTGTTTGTCCAGACATCAGTCTACCCATCGTTGTATTTTGGTATTGTTGTTTAGTGCAGTGCGGGCGGGTATACCAACCTGCTACATTTTGGGGAAGGGTCCACGTTGACGATTTTGGGTGAGTTCAGTTTCTTTGTTTTCAATGAAGCAAGGGTCACCTGTAAACATCTTGCAAGAAGGATTGAATGAATAATTGGGAGGGACTTGCAGAAAATCTCCTATTGTCAGGACTGCCACGGTGGATAACTGACTAACAGGTACACATGTGGACGGGGCAGACAGTCTTGGGAATTCTGAGAGTTATAACTGCAAACTGCCTGGTTAGTCCACGAGTTTACATTAACTTACAGTTAGCTTGCGTTAACCAGAGGCCACTATCAAATATTAAGGAATGGGGCAGTGAATTTCTTTTCTTCCAGAAGAGAGTTGGGGAATGTTTTTGTGATGTGAGGTGATGATGTGGGAGCAGGGGGTATTCAACCTATGTATTTTGGAGATGGCACTAAATTAACTGTCCTGGGTAAGTGAGATGTTAGTCAAAATACGTCTCTTACTAGCATTGAAAACGTCGACTAGTTTACTCTCTTCAATTTAAAGAAAGGAGAGAGAATGTGAAAACAGGCAAAAGAGTAAGCATTGCATTGAAGAAGCAAGAATGTAAATAGCTAAATGTAGGAGATTGGAGGAGAGCTGGTGAGAGAGGAATTTGCAACCAGAGATCATGGCTGATCTGATGTTGGCCTCGATCCCTCTTTCCTACCTGTTCTCCATAATCCTTGGCTCCGCTCTCTATCTCAGTCTTGAATGCATTCACGGACTCAGTCTCCACAGGGCTGTGGAGGAGGGAATTCCAAAGATTCACGACTCCCTGATAGAAGACATTCCTGCTCCACTCCGTCCTAAATGAGCGACCCCTCATTCTGAAACTGTGCCCTTTAATTCTGCAGGGGAACATCCTCTCAGCATTTAACCTGTCAAGCGCACTCAGAATCTTAGAATTTCCCAGAAGATCATCTCCCATTCTTCTTAACTCCAGATGGAGAGCAAACAGCAGACAGAACTGGAGGGAGATGGGAAATTAGATTTAAAACAATAAAAAAGAGACAGAGATGAGGAGATCAATTGCAGCAGAATATAAGATAAAGAGCAATAGGGTGGAATAATGAATATAACACAATACAAAATGTTCCAACTATGTTCATTAACTATTGTGTATCGAGTTGAAGAAACGCAAGTTGTGTTACAACAGTATAACATTGAGTCAGGCAACGATGGTTATACTTTTGGGGGCAGTTTAAAACTCATGGTTTCAGGTAAGTGAGATAGAATCGAATTAGCTCTTTAAAGGAAAGTGGAATCAGAGGGATGTCTGGTTGAAATTTAAAATTATTCAAACCTAGTTGTGGATCTGAGGACCTTATATATAAACATACACCTTGTATTCGTGTTCAGACTCCATGCATTACTTCCGAGCCCCATATGGAATATTTCCTGAAATGAACGAGAGACGTATTGTGCATGTGGAAATCGACATGTGATGAGTACCTTGGATATCAGAGGTTGAATGGTCTAATCCAGTCCCTAATGTGGCTAAATTGGCGTAATACGAGTTGATGATAGGAGTGAGGTACAGGGACAAATACGTGACGATCAAGAGATTTAGAATGAAGAGTTGAGGAAGCTGGAAATCACCTTCGTTGATGAAGGATTGACGAGGAGTTGAGCAAGGGAGTTAAGCTGAACCTCGATGAATCGCTGGTTTGGTCCCAGCTGGAGAATTGTGGGTGTCACATGTTAGGATGGATGTCAAGGCCTTAGAGTGGTTGCACGAATGATTTATTCGACTGGTTCCAGCGATGAGGGTCTTCAGTTGCGTCTAGAGACTAGAGCAGAGAAAGTTTAGGGGGGATTTGACAGAGGTGTCCAAAGCAATGAAGGTTTTGGACACAGTACATGCTCAGAAACAATTTCCAATGCTCGAAGCGTTGGTAAACAAAGGACACAGAGTTGAGGTAATTGACAAAATAAACAGGGGTGATATGAAGAATAAAACAATTATGCGGTGTGTTGTTATCTGGAATGCGCTGCCTGAAAGGGTGGTGCAAACAGACTCAATAGTAACTTTCAAAGGGCGACTGGACAAATATTTGAAGGGGAAATTATTTCCTCTGGTGGGTGGGTCAATAAACAAAGGTCAGATATTTAAAATCATTGACAAAAGATCGACAAGGACAATTACTAGATTCCTTTTCACTCTGAGTTGTCAGAATTTGGGACATTCTAGCTGGAGCAGAATGCTGACTCTATGTTGAAATAGAAGTTACAGGAACATAAGATCATCGGTACACAGGAGCAGGAGTAGGCCATTCGGCCCCTCGAGTCTGCTCTGCCAATCAATACGATCATGACTGATCTGTGACCTAACTCCATCCACCCCCATTGCCCCATCATCCCTCAATAGCTGTGGTTAACAAAAATCTATCAATTTGAGACTTAAAATTGACGATTTTTTCCAGCAGAAGAGAGTTCCAAACTTCTACCATCCTTTATGTGAAAAGATGTTTTCTAATTTCACGCCTGAAAAGTTCTGGCTCTAATTCTTAAACTCTGCCCCGCAGATCTAGACTGCCCAACCAATGGAGATCGTTTCTCTCTATCTACATCATGTATTCCCCTTAATATCTTGAAAACTTTGATCAAACCACCCTTTAACCTTCTCATTTCCAAAGAATATGAAATGTGTAATATTTCCTTGCAATTTAACCCTTGGCGTCCAAGTATCAGTCTTTTTAAAGTCCACTACACTTCCCCCAAGACCAACATATCCTTCCTAATGTCTGGTGCCCATAAATGCTCAGAGGAACTCCAGATGTGGTGTAACCAAGGCTCTGTATAACTGAAACACGACTTCTACCTCATTCTACCTATTAACTATTTTGCTTTACTCTTAACTGCTTTCTAAAATAGACACTCAGTTGTCAAGGGCAACTAGGGATGGGTAACAAATGCTGGCCTTGTCAGCGATATCCACATCCCATGAAGGAGTTTTAAAAAATGGCCTCAACCTCCTCCAGCCACCTACAACCCTCCCTATGTCTGTAACCTCTTCCAGCCCCCTGCAACCCTCCCTATCTCTGTTACCTCCTCCAGCCTCTACAACTCTCCGAGATCTTTCTGATCCTGAAATTCTGGACTGTCCGATTTCCATCAATCCACAATTGAGAGCTGTGCACTTAACCACTCAGCTCTGCACCTTTCTTTCCATCCACCTTGACGATACGAAGATACATGATCTTTTTGCATGTCGGATCCCACTCGAAGGGCTGAACGGTCAGTTTATGCTCTCGTGCTGCTGTCAGCCAATATTCCTGTACTTGTATGTTCTCCATTGTTGTGAAAGGCTCTCTTGGGATAGAACCATAGAGAGGTGAGAGGTTTTATTCAGGGATTTAGCTTTTGCTCTGCTGATATTAATACTTCGGAACTGGATCTAAGTTTTAGGTAATATCCCATCGACATAAATGTGCAAATATCCATTGTTCGATCGATCCACAATGTATCTGTGCATCCATCTATGTGTTTAGATATAGATACATTACTTGTTTGAGACTGTACCTGTCTACCCAACGCTGTGTTTTGATACTGTTGTTTAGTATAGTGTAGGCGGGAACACCCAGCCTCTGCATTTTTGGGAAGGTTGGACTCGAACAGTTTTGGGTGAGTTAGATGTTTATTCGATTAAGCCAGGATGGCTGGGTTCATATTGCCTGTGCCATGCAAATGTTCCGTCCATGGCTCTCTGCTCCTTTTCGCCAGCAGGAGATATGAGAATGACAAGGGAAAAAGGTAGGTAAGGCGGTTTCCCGTTACTTTCGTCAGAACAAGACGATAACTGAACCCCTGCTGTTGACCTTGCTCTGAATCACACGTGAACCATCTAGCTAACTGAACTAATAGGTCCCCATCCTACATGCACAACTTACTTAATAATTATGACGAACTCCAAGTAAAATTTTCCAATATTGTCAGAGCTGTTTCTGTGGACATCTGACTAACTGGTCCATACATTGATGGAGAGCCAGTATTGGGAATGTTGCTAGTTTTAATTGCCAAACACCCTGGTTAGTTTATGAGTTTACTTTGGCCTATGTCACTCAAAGGCCCATATCGAATATTAATGATAGGGACAATGCAAATAAGCAGGACGCTATTGAGGAATGTTGTGACATGGTGATGTGGGAGCAGGAAGTAACCATCCATCATATTTTGGAGATGCCACGAAGTTAACGGTCCTGGGTGAGTAGAATATTGGTCGAAATATATCAGTGGGCTCAATCAGCACTGAAACTGTTGGGCAGTTTGCTCCCTTCCGTTTGAAGAAAGGGGAGAGAACATGAAATTTGTAAAAATAAACCGTAAGCATTACAGTAAAGAAGCAAAGGTTAAAACAATTAAACATAGAGGAAAGGCGAGGTGGAGAGTGGAGGAAGGCTAGGGAGGCAACCATATACAGAGAGACACAGATGCGGAGCAAAATACAGACAAAAATGAACAGGAAAAGTCATTGTTAATTCGTGCTGGGATGCATTTATTGCCCACCCATAATTGCCTTCTGAGTGGTTTGTTAGGCCATGTTTTTATTCTTGTCATGGGATGTGGGCACCGATGGAAAGGCCAACATTTGTTGCCCATCCCTAATTGCCCTTGAACTGAGTGCTTTGCAATTTCAGAGGGCAGTTAACAGTCAACTGCATGCTGCAGGTTTGGAGTCCCATATAAGATGGTAGATGGGTTTTTATGACAATCGACGACAGTTTCATGGCACCCTGACAGATTTTTATGAATCAGCTGAATTTAAATCCCATCTGCGGCCATTTGAATTCACACAACCAGAACACTAGCCCGGGCTGCTGGATTACTAGCCCAGCAACATTATCATTTTGCTAGCCTCACGCCTGCGTTCAATGTGGTTTAGGTATTTCCACAGTGCTGTTCAGGAAGGAGTTCCTTTTTTGACCCATTTTCTCAGAGGGCGGTTTATTCATTTTCAAACATTGCTCGAATCCCCCCAGAAATGTGTCATCAAGCCAGTGGTGATACTGAACACGAGCCTCCTCTCCCCCCCACTACACCATCTAAACTTCTATTCCTTTCTCCCTGATGTCAGGTGCATGGCGATGGGTGTTGGTGTGCAAAGTGATCTGCAGGAGTGATAACAGCACCACGCACATCAACACGACACCTGGGAAACTTGCACTAGTTTGGCAGATATGGGTCTCTCTGAGTGATAAGATAAGAGATAGCAGTGTGAACGATTTACTGTCTAGAGTAAGTGGCTTCTGTTTGAGGTCCCGTGGCCGGTATGTCCTGAGGTCCTGCACGTTGTCGAAGAGAGAATGCGGATCATGAAGCCGGTAAGGGATGGGGGAGGGGGAAGGGGAGAAGGGGTGCAACAGAGAGATGGAATGGAGAGAGAGAAAGCAAGAGAGAAAGCAAGCAAGAAAAAAAAGCATGAAAGGAAGGAAGGGAGGAAGGACGGAAGGACGGAAGGGAAGGAAGGAAGGAAGGAAGTAGAGGAAAGGAAGGAGGCTTGAGTGGAAGAATGGGCCTGTTACTGTGTAAGCAGCTCAAGAGGGGCTGAATGGGCCTCCTCTTCTTCCTGTGTAACAAGGTCTAGAGGGGCTGAATGGCCTCTTGCTGCACCTGTGTCGCAGGCTGAGAAGGGGCGGAATGGCCACCTCCTGTTCCTGCTAACAGTTTTGAGACGGAATGAACGGCCTTTAATTATGGTCCAAAGGACTAAAAAACTTTCAGCAGCTCAATCTAAACTGACTTCACCAAGTGAAGCCCTCGGGAGTCTTTTGAGAGGCAGGACCTTGCAAAATTCGCGTTCTTTTTTGTATGAGTGTCTATCACCGTGGGGACAGGGGGGACACTGTGATAGAATCCAATGCAGCCTTCGTACAAAAACCTCGCTCTGCATACCTCGAGGAAGATTAGCAGAAGAGCAGTGGCAACAGAGTAAACGAATAAACATCTCCTCTGGATTATGGCGGGAGCTGGGCACTTTCAATCTTGTAGATGCCTCAGAATGGTCCAGCTTTATAACGTCGAGCATTCCTCTGGAAAAGAGAATAACTGTGTGTTATTTGTGTGAAAACTGGTTACTCTTCAACCCCTGAAACACCACCCCGGTGTCCGGGGACCAATATTGATCCCTCAACCAACATCACAATGATCTACTCATTAATCTCACTGCTGTTTGATGGGACTTCCTTGGTCCAATATCAGTTGCTCTGTCTCCCTGTGGTGACCACTTCCTAAACAAACTGCTTCATTGGCTGTAAGCTGCTTTGTGCGTCCTGATTGTCTTGACCAGTGCTTCCTAAAAGCTGAGCAGGTCACTACTGGGTTCGTGCAACATGATTTGCTGATGTGCTACCAGCACACCACTCAATTTCGGGACCGGCACCAAACTGACGGTGTTAGGTAAGATAAAGGGGTATTTTGTTCTCTCTACCTTCATGTCAAGCTGTGTGCATTCCAAGCTTACTGGTGGTTTTAGGTGAGTGAATGCCTTCCAAACACTGGAAAAGTTGATTCAATTCGGGAATTCACGTGGGGTGGTTGTGGGAGTGAATATTTAGCAATTCGGTGAATTAATTTCGACTCTTGGGCTTACAAAGGGAGACCTACAACTGCTGAATTCATTTGGAAAGGGGTTTGAGTGGGGACATAAGGGAGGGTCTCTAAAATAAACAGTACAAACAGCAATGCAGCTGCAAATGAGAACAAAACAAGAGGACACAGACACAGAACGAAAACTGTCAGATTCAATTCTTCAGTATGCCGTTATGAACTGCATATGATTAAAAAAGCAGAGGCTCTGGATAGAGCAAAACAAAACATATTTACAAGTGTGCTCCCAAAATTGAGAGGATATAACCACAGGTCAAGAATGAAGAGGCTGGTGCTGTTTTCTCCAGAAAAGAGAAGGCAGAGGGGATAACCTGATCGAGGTCTTTATGATTATGACAGAGGCAAGATGATTCCACTTGTTGAGGAGACCAGAACCAGGGGACCATCAATATAAGACAGTCACTAATAAATCAAATATGGAATTCAGGAGAAGCCTTTTCAACCAGAGAGTGGCGAGAATGTGGAACTCACTACCACAGGGAGTGGGCTGAGGCGAATAGCAGAGATGTATTTAAGAGGGAAGCTGGATAAACATATGGGGGAGAAAGGAATAAAAGGACCTTTTAAAAGGATGGGGTGAGATGAAGAGGGTGTGAGAAGGATCATGTGGAGCATTTAATCGGCTAGGACGTAGTGGGCTGAATGGTCTGGTTCGCTGCTGAATCCTCGATATGATTTGATGTATTCCCCATTATCCTAAAGCGTTTGAATGGATGAGAAGTATCAAAGGGGATTTTTTTGTTTGTGAATGGACACTGGGTGTTGAATGCACATTGAACGGCCTGGGGAACGTGAGCGGAAAGTCCAGGGCAGATTGCGAATGATCTTTCCTCATTTACCAGAATGATGCCGGGATTAAATTATGGGGGCAGGTTGCTTCGAGATGTTGAGCATTGGAGATTAAGGATTGATCCAACTGATGTGTTTAAGATAATGAGAGGATTCGATAGGGTAGATAGAGCTGCAATTTACACGGGTGTCAGAGCCCAGAACAAGGGTGAGGGTGGAGGGGAGCATTAGCTTAACCTCAAAGCTTGGCCGTTCAGGGGTGATGCCAGAAAGGACATAACTGAACAAACGGTGGTGGAAATCTGGGCCTCTCTCCCCTATGAAACTGCTGAGGCCACAGGGTCAATTGTCACTTCCCAATCTGAGAATGATAGAGCCTTGTTAGGAAAAGGGTCTGGAACACAAACAGGCTAATGGGGTTACAATACAGATGATTCATGACCTCACTGAATGTCAGAACAAGCTCGACGGGCTGAATGGCCTACTCCAGCTACAGTATTTCTATGTTCCTTTGTGCCAATACTCCTGTAGGTTCTTTCTAGTTGTGAAAGGCTCCTTCAGGACAAGAATCAGAGAGAGGTGAGAGGTTTTGATGCAGGGATTTAGCTTTGTGCTCTTCTGATATTTACTACTTCGGAGCTGGTACCAAGTTAACTGTTTTAGGTACGTTACCGTCGATATAAACATCTATTGTTCCATCATCCACAATGTATCGGTCTGTGTATCCATCTTTATGTTTATCGATCTACGTAGCTACTTTTCTGTCGGTGTATCGGTCTATCCAAAGGTGTGTTTTGGTAATGTTGTTTAGTATAGTGCAGGCGGGAGCTACCAGCCTTTACATTTTGGAGAACGTTCGGCTCTAACAGTATTGGGTGAGTTAGACCTTCATTCAATGAAGCCAGGGATGCTGGGTTCATCTTGTCTGTGCAGGCTGGTGGTCATCTGATGTACTGGCTCTCTGCTCCTTTTCTCCAGCAGGAGAGAGGAGCATGAATCTGGAGCAGTGTCTATGAGGAGGCTTCCCCTTGCCTTCCCCAGACACGGTGAGAAATGAACCCGTTCTGTAAGCATTTTTCTAACTGGCACGTTAGACAACTGAGCTATCTGGTCCCCAACTTGTGTGTAGAAGTTAATTAATAATTATGAACAACTCCATGTAAAATCTTCCAGTATTATAAGCACTGTATCTGTGGACATCTAACATATTCACAGATGGATAGATAGACGGCACTGTGAATGTTGCTAGCTTTAATGGTCAAGCCCCCTCTCCCCCACCTCCCCACCCGGTTATTTTATGCGTGTACTTTGTTGTATGGTCAGCTCATGTTAGTCAAAGGGCAATATCAAATATTAATGAGATGGACACTGAAAACTGGCAGGGCGCTATTGAGGAATGTTTTTGTGTTGTCACATGATGATGTGGGTGCAGGAAATACCCAGCTATCATATTTTGGAGACGGCACTAAGTTAACAGTCCTGGGTGAGTGAGATATTTGTTGAAACATATCAGTGGTCTCAGCAATTATTAAAACTGTCGGCCAGTTTGTCCCCGTCAGTTTGAAGAAAGGGGAGAGACCATAAACTTTAGAAAAAAACAAAGAGTAACGAAGCAACAGTTAAAACAACTAAACATAGGGCAATGGCGAGGTGGAAATGGAGGAAGGTTAGGGAGGCAAACCTTATCTACAGAGAGACAGATTGGGAGCAAAATGCAGGGAAAAGGGGACGGAAAATTAGAGAGACAAAGATGGGAGAGGTCGAGACAAAGACAAAAGAAATAACAAAAAGAGGTAAAGAGGGAAAGGGCGGGGTAACAAATGCAACCCAATACAAAACGATGCAACTGCGCTTAATTAACCGGCGTGTAGAGAGTTAAAGATTCCCTAGCTTTGTTACAACTGTGTAACATTGTGTCAGGGAACAATGACTACACATTTGGCGATGGCACAAACCTCGTGGTTTTAGGTAACTGATTAACGTGGCGTCAGTGAGAATCATTCCGCACGGTCTGATATGGTATAGTCTGATTGAAATTTACAAGATTAATATATGAAGATAACGCTAATCAAATTCCCTATTCAGCTGCCATCCGTTTCTTCACTGTGACCGATTGTGTGTGTGGAAATCAACAAGTGATAGCTGTCTGGGAAATCAGACTCTGAATGGCCTACCCCTGTCCCGAATGTTACTCTATTGGTTTAATACGAGGAGTGAGATAGAGAGTGAGCTTGGTCAAAAAAAGGGTCAAGATGTTTGAAGTGACCAGTTGATGATGCTGGAACGCACCATTATTGGTTAAGAATTCACGAGGTGTTGAGTGAGGAAGTGAGGATTAACATTTACAAATCACTGGTAAGGTCCCAGCTGGAGTATTGTGTTCAGTCCTGGGTACCACACTTTATGACGGTTGTCGAGGCCTTAGATTGGGAGCAGAAATGATTCACCAGAATTGTACCAGAGATGAGGGACCTCAGATAGTTGGAGAGACTGGAGAACAGAAAAGGTTAAATGGAGATTGAATAGAGGTGTTCAAATTAGTGAAGGTTTTGGATAGAATTAATAATCAGAAACAGTCTCCATTGGTAGATGGGTCGGTAACCAGAGGACACAGGTTTTGAGGCAATTGACATAAAGGACCAGTGGCGGGATGAAGAGACATTCTCCCACAGAGGTAGTTACTGGATCGGGAAGGCATATCTGAACTGGTGGTGGAAGTTGGTTCAGTAGAAACTTTCAAAATGGAAATTGATAGATACTCGAAGGGAAATATACAGGACGATGGTAAAACCTTTCATAAAGCCAGCAGAGGTCCTATGGGCCGAATGGTCTCCCCTTCAGTGATGGATATTTCTGATTCTATGACCTTGCTCGTGAGCCACAAATGTAAATTAGGAGATATATAAACTAAGGAGATGTGATCTACAAACGCTTTCGAGGACAGGGTCCAAGTGTGATATAGACAAGACCTGCACCTCGCCTTGTGAGGTTTTGTTACAAGGGTCTCTCACTGTGTTCTGGCAATCAATATTACTTCGGAAGCGGTACCAAGTTAGTTGTGACAGGTGAGTCCAGGAATGTTAGGCCAATTCTGAGAATGCATGTTGTCTGAAATGGTCGGAAAGATGTTTAAGGCTCCGGGTTCATTGGTGAAAGACATTTTTCCAATGCATTTAAGATACAAACAGAGACAGAGAGAGAGAGAAGGAGAAAGACTGATTCTTGAACTGGATATGTGTTTAAAGAAGGGAAAATTTCTCCCATTTAGCTTACTATGGACAAACAAACAAGAGCTGTATTATTCACTCAAATATTCGGCAACTTTTCAGGGACCAGTCTAGTTTAGTAACAGGGCTGAAACACTGTGTTCTGGAAGCTACGACTATTTCTTTGGTGACGGGACAAAACTGACTGTGTTGGGTGAGTTGGACGTTCTTTGAAAAACAATGATTGCAGCTCACGCTGTTTCTGAGTTTCAGTTTGCAACTGAAATGTTGCATTGACAAGTAACAAAAAAATTTCAGGCAGCATTTCCAATGTGCATAAAAGCCAGAATACATGGAAAATACTAAGATGCACAGGGAAAGACATTTTTTTAATTCGTTCGTGGCATGTGGACCAGAATTTATTGCCCATCCCTAATTGCCCTCTGAGTGGTTTGCGAGCTCATTTTTTTTCATCAGATATGGGCGTCGCTGGCAAGGCCAAGATTTGTTGGCCAACCCTAATTGCTCTTGGACTGGGTGGTTTGATGTTTCAGAAGGCAGTTGCGAGTCAACTGAAGTCTGAAGTCACTTCTCTGACAACAGGCGGGATTTTCTGACAATTGACGATAGTTTCATGCAGTTAAACCAGACTTTCATTTATCAGTTGAAGTTTAATTCCTCTAGCTACCCTCGGGATTTGAACCAGAACATTACTAGCACAGTAACATTATCACTTTGCAACCATCGCCCCTGCACTCAATGGGGTGTAGGTCTTTCCGCAGTCCTGTCAGGGAGGCAGTAGCAGATTTATTAACCGTTTTCTCAGAGGGCAGATTATTTGTTTCCAAAAAATGCTGTCATCGTTCTTCCCCCAGAATGAGTGAAATAAAACATCATAATTACATTTAATTATATAGAATTTACAGTGTGTAAGCAAACCAGTGGTGAAACTGCACACGAGCCTCCTCTCACCCTTACTTCATCCAATCTTCTATTCCTTTCTCTCCCATGTCTTTTTCCAACTCACTCCTTGAAAGCATCTCCACAATTCACCTCAACCCATTCCCTGTGGTAGTGCATTCCACATTATTACCACTATCTGAGTAACGAACTTCCCTTTCTATTCCTCACAATGATTTTCTAATTAACATTATAATGCCCTTGACATAAAGAGTCAAATCGCCAGTGCATTGTGTGTGAAGTTTTGCATCAGTGCACCAGCTTCATTGCTCTTCGACCTGTAGTTATACTATTGTCATGTAACATTGTGTACAGGAAATACTCTGTATTACTTCGGTGACGGGACAAAATTGATTGTTTTAGGTGAGCACAGAACTGAAGCTTTTGTTGTTTTCGTCAATGAGGATCCTTGAGATTCTCAGACGAAATTAGATGCTCTAAAATACATCATGTTCTCGGTCACAGGATCACCTCGCCGATTTATATTGGCAGCAGAACCTGCAATATCTTGGTTTAAACATCTTTCACCTTTGTTTTCAACTCACCCCAAGGCCTCGCTGTCTCCCTATCCCTGTAACCGCCTCCAGCCTCTATAACTCTCCTTATCCCTGTAACATCCTCCAATCCCGACAAATCTCGCTGTCTCTGTAACCTCCACCAGGCCCTATAACTAACCTTTTGTTCTCCTGTCCAATATCTCGGGTGCATTGCCGCTGTCTTTACATCACACATTAATAGTATGTAAATCTACAATTTGAGTACATCATTTCGAAGACGGTGCATTTTAGCATTTCTAACTAGATGGGAGTTTTAAAACTGACAGGCATCACTGTGCTCAAATAACTACGATTATACTTTTGGCGATGGGACCAAGATAGTAGTTTTCGGTAGGTGAACGGTTACACCATTGTATTCATTTTACAGTTTAATTGCTATTATGTTGCCTGCAATGGGGAGTGGAGAGGGTTTAGTTCATGATTTGACCCAATCTCCAGCCTGCCTTTAAAAGAGATTAATTTGCTTCTCTTTTAGAGTAACACTATTGTTAAATTGTTCCATTCACTATCCACTGGGATAGTCAAACTTGATAAAGCCATTTGTTGGTCTATTGTTATATTCTGTGATTGCCCACAACTCTCCAGTATTCTAGTTATCAATGGGAATATCAAGAATCTCATTGTAGCTTTTTATGTGAAACTAACGCCGTACTGGGATGTCGAACATCAGATATTTTGATGGAAAACCCTCTGATTTCACCTCTCGCAGAGGAATCCGTAGTAAAAGTACATGATAATAATTGATTGTAAAAGATCTCTGGAACTCCCTCTTCAACAAAAAGCTGTGAATCCTGGAGGGCGATTAGACCTGACAAAATTGAGATGGAAATAACTTTGTTTGGGGAGGTTATCGAGGGATATCGAGATCAGAATGGTAAATGAAGTGAGGTACAGATCAGCCTTTGAATAGAGGAGCAGGATAGAGGGGCTGAATGGCCGCCTCCTGGTGCAATAGGTTGTCTGGAGGGTAATAGTTTTGTAATGGGAGTGTAACACTGTGTTATGGAAAGACCGAACCATTATATTTTGGCCAAGGGACCAAGCTCACAGTTTTGGGTATGTAAATGTTAAAGACTTTGTTTGTCTAACTAGTCCTTGAAGCGGCCAACACTCCCAGCTTATACACACTATTGAGTCAGCGGCGCTTGAGATGGCTTGGCCATGTGAGCCGCATGGAAGATGGCAGGATCCCCAAAGACACATTGTACAGCGAGCTCGCCACTGGTATCAGACCCACTGGCTGTCCATGTCTCCGCTATAAAGACGTCTGCAAACGCGACATGAAATCGTGTGACATTGATCACAAGTCGTGGGAGTCAGTTGCCAGCGTTCGCCAGAGCTGGCGGGCAGCCATAAAGACAGGGCTAAATTGTGGCGAGTCGAAGAGACTTAGTAGTTGGCAGGAAAAAAGACAGAGGCGCAAGGGGACAGACAACTGTGCAACAGCCCCGACAAACAAATTTCTCTGCAGCACCTGTGGAAGAGCCTGTCACTCCAGAATTGGCCTTTATAGCCACTCCAGGCGCTGCTTGACAAACCACTGACCACCTCCAGGCGCGTATCCATTGTCTCTCGAGATAAGTAGGCCCAAAAGAAAGAAAAGAAAGAAGAAGGGATAGTCTATCATCATATTCTGTAGTTTCCCATTAGTGTCCAGTTTTCGAATTATCAACCAGCACATCGACAATCTTATTATCCTTTCAAAAATATAGAAAATGCTGTGTGACATTAAACCGACAGAGAAGTGCATTGGGTTGTCCAACGTAGAATGTTATGTTGGAAATGCCTTCTTGTGATTGGCTGAATTGTTTTGGAATTGGGAGACATTCCTCAGGCTCTTTTCTCAGGAGGGTTATTGGGTGGAGTAGAATCCAGGATAGACATGGCTGGAAAGACATGACCCTAATACTTTTGTCAATCCATACTTTATGGGCTTGCAGCCAAAATTAAGTCAACAATTCTGAGCTGTTGCCGCATAAAATTGTTAACCTCACACTAATTAATAAAAATGACCGCTTCGATTTTGTTTTAGAAGATTGTGCTTTGCCTTCATCCGTATAAAATTCAATCCCATTCTGAAACAGAGTTTGTTCAGCTTGTTATGATTAACGTCCTGAAACAGTGATCTTCTGGAATGAATGCTCACTGTTGATAATGGGACAGACTTCTAAAAAAAACAGTTGATGGAAATAATTCGACAAGTATGCATGTTGGACACAAGAATACCACTCGGCCCATCTTACTCGAGTCGGCTGTTGGGAAATGTTCTCCAATTCGCCTCCCTCACCCCTTTTCTTTCTATACAGCCCTGCAATTTTCGCCTTTTTGAACTATGCTCCAATTCTTTTTTGAAGTTCAATATGCAATCAGTATCTATCACATTTTCAGGTAATGCATTCCATATCATAACAAGTCGTTGTGTAAAGAAATGGCCCCTCAATAAACATCTGGATCTTTTGCCAATTGCCTTAAATCTATGTTCTCTGGTTGTGAAATCTCCGGCCTGTGGAATCAGTCTCCCCCTACTGACTCTAACAAAGCCCTTCGTGGCTTTGAAATCAACTATTAAATCTCTCCTTCACCTTCTCTGGGAGAACAATCCCACCTTCTCCAGTCTGTCCACATAACTGAGTCCCTCATTTCTAGGACCATTCCAGTAAATCTCTCTCTGCACGCTCTCCAAGACCTTGACATCCTTCCAAAAGTGTGGTGCCCTGAATTGGGCACGAGACTCCAGCTCAGGCGTAACTGAGGGCCCTGGTAGTTTTACAACTGGCCTGTGATATTGTGTGCAGCTGGGACCTCGATCTCTTACTTTGGCTCTGGGATTACGTTCTAGGTAGGTGAACAAGAATAGATCTCAATATTCAAATTTAATTCCCTCTAAGTGTTCATTCATTGCTTCGTAATTCTGCCAAAACTCACAAACCTGGCCACATACTGGAAAACTTGAGTAAATTTGTATCCCAAGATGCACAATTTTGCAAAGACAACGTTACCAGACTTCTCTGTGTCTACCCTCTGGAACCCCCCAACCCTTTCATAATCTTAGACGCCTCTTTCAGGTCACCTCTAAGCCTTCTCTTATCTATCATAAAGGCTATTCAGTCTTTCCTGATAGGTAAATATGTATGAAGACGAGAACTGTGCACAGTGATCCAAGTGTGGTCTAACCGAGGGATATGGAGACCAGAACTGTGCACAGAGCTCCAAGAACGTCTAAGCAAATTTTACCATAATTTCTCTGCTTTAAAATGGAATGGTGGAGAAAAGGACAGACAAATCTACACATTGCAATTGGTTGAATTATAATTGTTCAAAGGTGTCAGAGCATTCGATGAAGTATCGTGTAATCATTGGTCCCCAGCAGTTTTAATACTGCTTGTAACACTGTGTGCTGGAAACAGCACACCTCTCCGCTTTGGCGATGGGACAAGATTAACAGTTCTGGGTATGTAAAACCGAGCGATGTGTCCCCCCAGTGGTCAATGTAAAAGCATTAATCTTCACCAATGTAAAAGCAGAGAGGCAAGGCTCAACTAGTAGTGATTATCTTAAAGGCTGAACTCAGGAAGGGCCACTGTCGAGTTTATAACAGATGCAAACCCGACTCAACGATTTTGAAAGGACTCCAATCAAACACAAGAAGCCACAAAGGACCATTCATCCCTTGAGCCTCTTACACCATTCACTTAAATCATGGCTGAGTTTTATCTTAGCTCCAGCTACCGTCTTTGGTTCCATAACCTTTAACACACTGACCCAACAAAAATGATTGAATGTAATAAACAAAGACTAGATCTAGTCAAGGTTGTAGAAGATTAGATACTAAATGGCAAACTCACCTAGTCTTCCTTCAAGAAAATAACTAAATTGAGTGCATAAGGAATTGACTTACATTTATGCTGAAACACTATTTCAAATCAGAATTCAAAGTGAGAGGTACTTGGCAATGTCCAAACAGTTTAACAATTTCACTACTTGCTTTCTTGGCATACTAAATAAATATAGGGAACAAGCTACTGCATTGGCAGTCTACGGGAACTGTTAGGCAATCCTAGTTTTCTGATAGGAATGTAGCATTGTGGATGTAACTACTAACTTTCATTTTGGCCCCGGTTCCAAATTAACAGTGTTGGGTAAGTTTTAAAAAATGTAACGTTTTGAGTGCGTCAATTAAGTTAGTTGCATATTTACCCATGGCATTGCACTCCAGTACGTAACTGCACAGTGCTGTATGTCTGACCCTGCTACCCAGATTTCCCTCGTTGCCCCACTTATTACCAAATTATCGTAATAATTATTATATTTATTTCGCAATATTTCAGCAAGATGTATTCTGAAAACAAGTAGGATAAAGCAGAGAAGATTAAGTGGTGGTGGGAGGATTGATACCAGGGAGAAAGGATTTCAGCTTTGTAGAGAGACTGGAAAAGCTGAATATTGTTCTCCTTGGAGCAGAGAAGGTTAAAGAAGATTTGCCAGTGTGGTACCAGGGATGAATGACTTCAATTGTGTGGAGATACTGGAGAAACTGGGGTTGTTCTCCTTAGAGAAGAGAAGGTTAAGGTGAGAATTAATATCATATTCAAAATGTCCAAAATCATATGGTTTGTAATAGAGTAAATAAGAATAACTCATTTCTGCTGGGAGAAGAGTCGGTAAGCAAAGAGAACAGATTTGTGATTGGCAAAAGAAACAAAGAGGGAGATGAGTATTTGCTTTTACACAGCCAATTGTTGTGATGTGGAATGCACTGCCTGAAAATAGCTCAAACAATGCATTTGATGCATACTTGAAGGCGAACAAATGTAGGGTTATGGTGAAGCAGCAAGAAGCTCTGGGTGTTCGCAGAAGATTGAGCAACCTGAAGGCTTAATTCTAATTGGTATCCCCTGATGCAGTGCGACATAGTACTTGTCTGCATCTTTAATATTGACTAATATCCAATAATAACAGCAAGCAAAGCACAGGGCTTCCTTTGCAGGGGATTAGCTAGCATTCCAAAGCACAGAAGTTACATGAAACTTATATAGAACTTTGGTTAGATTGTTGCGATTTCAATGAATTTCGATGTAAAATCCCCAGCACCAACTCCATCCATCTGGAGGGGAGAGACACTCTTGTTAGTTTTAGTGTAGGGTTGTAGCATGGTGCTTCAGGATATGAACAGTATTCTGGAGGGGGCACGAAGCTAAGCGTTTCGGGTGAGTAGCTGACAGTACAAGAGGTCTCAGTTAATGATGGATGGACAGAAGTCTGCTGTTGTTCTACGGATGCAGTTCTCTAATTGTGGGGAGGGATTTTAGCAGATGAACACGAGGATTCATTTCACGTGTAGGGGACATTTACGCGGGATTCGTGCATTGTTCTGTCAGTGAGGCGGTGGCTCCTTATTTCTGTAACTTCCTCTGGACCTAAAAGAAACCCTGATGATTTCTCTGTGCTCCTCCAATTCTGGCCTCTTGTGCATCCTGCCCTCCCTCGAACCCACCATTGGCGGCTGTGCCTTCAGCTGCCTGAGCCCTAAACCCTGGAATTCCCTCCTTATACACCTCTGCTTCTCTCCCTCTCTCCTTCTTTGAGAAGTATCTTAGAACCTACTTCTTTGACAGGTCACCTGTCCCTAATATCTACTTCGATAACTCGGTATCAAGTTGCTGTCTGAGTTGCTCTGATGGTGTGATTTTTCACTGCATCAACGGTGCTAGTTAAATGCAATTTTTTGTTGTTATTAATCACCAGGTAGGCCTCGCCTGGAGTATTGTGACCAATTCGTGGCGAACACACTTTAGGAAGGATGTCAAGGCCATAGAGAGGGTGCAGAAGATGTTTACTAGAATGGTACCAGACATGGGGAGGTTTCACTTGTGTTTAGAAATGGGAGAAGCTGGGATTGTTCTCCTTGGAGCAGAGAAGGCGAAGGGGAGATCAGTGTTGTTTTATTAAACTTATTCTTAAAATAAAGACACATTCGCAAGTAACCAGGAAAAGCAGACAAAATATAAAGGGAAAATTAATTGAAGACAAACAACAGCGTGGTGAATCCCGGAGGGAGGAAGTCCCAATAAAAGTACAATTGTTAAGACCAAAATTAAACTTGCGTTCAGCCCCTTTGCAAACAGGCAGATTTTGGACAGCAACGTGCGCAAGGCACTTTCGTGTATTGCAGCAAAGGTACCAAACGAACGAGTGCTTGGTAAAGACGCACCATTGTCAAACTGCATCTGTCAATTGCAGCTCAACTGGTTGAGAAAGAGACCAGTTCTCAAAATACATCTTGGGTTTAAGTATTTCAGTGAAGTTACACAGTGGTGACACTCTTACCTCCGAGTCAAAAAAAAAAGCGAATTCCACATTCTCACTATTCTCTGGGTGAAGAGGAGTCTCCTGAAATCTCCATTGGTTCAATATTCAGAACAAAAATGTAACAAAATTAGGCATCAGTCATTATGTTAATGATTGTATCATTTTAATATTCATGGCATTCTCACAGAGTCTTGACTGTAAACCCAAACCTGTTCAGGTATTTCTTTCGCAATATTACGCTCATAGAGCTTTAGAGTTAAAGAACTGACTGTGGAGTGTAGTCACTGTTGTAATGTAGGGAAAGGTTTCAGCCAAAATGCGCACAGCAAGATCCCACAAGCATCATTGCACTAAATGACCAGATAACCGGAAATGGTGGATGTGAAGTGCTGAATGAGGGATAAATATTGGCTCGGACACACTCCCCTTATTTTCTTTGAGCCAATACATTGTTTCTCAAACGGTACAATTTTAAATTGGGTGCAGGAACAGAGAAACCAGGGGGATGTATGTTCATAAATCTATGAAGGTGGCAGGGCAGGTTCAAAAGGCTATCAAAATGCACACTGAATCCTTTTGGCTCTGTAAACAGAGGCACAGAGGGCAAAAGCAAAGCTGTTATCATGAACATTTATAAAACACTGTTTAGGCCTCAGTAGCAGCATTGTATTCCATCCTGGTGCCACCCTTTGGAAAACAGGTTAAGTCCCCAGAGAGAATGCAGAGTAGATTGACTGGAATGGTTCCAGAGTTGAGGCACTTCAGATATCGTGAAGAGATTGTAGAAGCTGGGATTGTTCTCCTTGGAGCAGAGAAGGTACAGGGAAAATTTTAATTGAGGTGCTGAAACTCAGGAAGGCTTTTGATAGAGTTAAAAGGGAGAAACCTTTTTTTCCAGTGGGAGGAGGTTCGGTAACCAGAAGGACACAGATTTAAGGTCGTTGGCAAAAAAAAGGGGGATGAGGAAATATTTTGTTTAAACAGCGAGTTGTTGTGATTTGGAATGTAATGCCTGACATGGTGCTGAAAGCAGATTCAATAGTAGCTTCACTTCAATAGTAGCTTTCAAAAGGGAAATAGAGAGAGTTTGAAGGTACATAGTTTACTGGGTTATGTGAGAAGAACAGGGTGGGGAGTAGGATTAATTGGCTAGTTCTACCAAAGAGCTGGAATTCACACAACAGGCCGAATGGTCCCCTCCTTTCATGTGTGAGTTTATGGTAGCACTAATTATTAAATATTACATTTGGGGGAAGAGACAAGAGTAGGATTAGAATCATAATGCAGCACACAGGGGGGCCATTCCGCCCATCGAGTCCATGCCAGCTCTCTGTCTGGCAATCCAATCAGTCCCACTCCCTCGCTCTATCCCTGTGGCCCTGCAAGTTAATTTGCCTCAAGTGTCCATCCAATTTCCTTCTGAAATCATTCATTGTCTCCGCTTCCACCACCCTTGTAGGCAGCGAGTTCCAGGTCATTACCACACGTGGCATAAAAGTGTCCCTCCTCACATCCCCCTGCATCTTTTGCACAGCACCAGAAATCTGTCTCTTCTGGTCCTTGCACCAACAACTAATAGGTGACGCATTTCTTTGTCTACCTTATCTAAATCCGTCATAATCTTGTACGCTGCCATCAAATCTCCCCTCAATCTCCTTTGTTCCAAGCAGAACAATCCCAGCTTCTCCAACCTAACCTTGTAGCTAAAATCCTTCATCCCTGGAACCATTCTGTTAAATATCCTCTGAACCCTTTCAAGGACACTCACAACCTTCCTCAAATGTGGTGATCAGAAGTGGCTGCAAAACTCTAGTTGTTTCCGAACCAGAGCTTTAGAAATGTTCCCCATAACTTCCCTGATAGGAAAGGGCTCTAGATAATGGGACAAGGTGAGTGATAGCCTGGTTATTGAGAACAGGCTGGCCCAGAGTTCAGGGTAACACTTTTCAGATAGACAGGAGAACCTCTTTCATAGTGAAACAGACTTGTACTTCACTCAATGACTAAGAGGTTGAGATGATCAGTTTCTGCCACTTTGGGTTAAAATGTACAAAAGCAGGTCGAGGTTGCAAACTGATTCTACGTTTTATGACTGATCGGTGTTCGGGAAACAGAGAGGTTTATTCTGGAGTTGGCACAAAATTAACTGCTCTGGCTAGAATTGAAAGGTTGATATTGTTTGGTGGTTTAAAATTCTCAAGACGGGTTTCATACTCATCCATATTCTCTCCATTTACTTTTCCTGCAGGCGAAAACGATACGATTAGGCCTGCCAAAGTTACTGTCTTTGAGCCCTCTCCCGAAGAGATTAGAGAAAAGAAAAAAGCCACTGTGGTCTGCCTCGTAAGCGACTTCTACCCCGACAACATCAAGATCCACTGGCTTGTCGATGGCAAGGAGAAAGATGCCAATGACACGAACATTCACACTGATCTCAATGCCATCCTATCAAAAGAAAACACATCTTACAGCATCAGCAGCCGGCTGAGATTCGACGCCCTAGATTGGGCTCGGTCCAAGAACGTTGAGTGCAGAGTAGATCTCTACACTAACGAATCAGTGCCTACAACAAGCAGTTCAACATTAGCTGTCAAAGCAGGTAAGCACACTAGTGAGACCAATACCATTTTATTTCAGCTTCAAAGAAATCAGAAAGTTGCATTTATATAGTACCTGTGCTCTTATGAAAGTACGAATAAGCAAGTAGATGTATCAGTAAGTCAATAAATAATTAAATAATTCATGAAATAGAACAATATTGTAGTGCAAAGGGGAAGATATGGTTAAACACTCAATTAAAATGACTCTCAATATATTAGAGTACAGTGCGGGACTCAATTGTGATAATCTACATTTACACAGTGATTTCATAAAATATTCTGATGCTGAATGTTTATTGATTTTTCTTTCTTTTCCCAGAAATGTGCGGTATAAGTAAAGGTGAATATCTATCTGCTTCTATCTGTATCTGGTCTCCACACTTTGTAAAGGAGGTGAAGGTCCTTGAGAGGGTGCAGAGGAGATTTACCACAATGGTTCCAGAGATGAGGAATTTTAGCTACAAAGTTACATTGGAGAACCTGGGTTGTTCTCCTTGGAGGAAAGGAGATTGAGGGGCTATTTGACAGAGTTGTACAAGATTATGACAGGTTTACAATAGGTAGACAAAGAAAAGTTGTCCCCATGAGTTGCTGGCATAAGGACTGGGGGGGGGGGGGGGGTGGTCACAGTTTTCAGGCTTTGGGAAAAAGATGCACTGGGGGGGGATGTGAGGCAGAAGTGTTTTATGCAGCGAGTGGTAATGACCTGGAAGTCACTGTCTACGAGGGTGGTGGAAATGGCGATAATGAATGATTTCATAAGGAAACTGGACGGACTGTTGAGGGTAATTAACTTGCAGGGCAATGGAGATGGAAGGGGAGAGCTGGACTGATTGGATTGCTCTGTAGAGATCCTGCATGGACTCGATGGGCCGAATGACCTCTTTCCGTGCTGTAATGACTCCATGACTCAAAAAATATTCACCAATAATTCTGGAATTATTACTGTGTCAGACATTTCATGTATATACTCATTTCAACATTTCCAAGCTGTAGTTTTACAGTTATACATACTATCATGCACAACGAGTTTATGAGAAAACTCCTCTGGGAGGGAAAGGCCGTTGGAATTTCGAGACCAGCCTAGTCGAATGATATAACCTCACGGTCCTCTTGGGTTCACGACCTCAGGGAAATATGTTGCCCTGTGATGAGGGAGAGGGGACGCCTGGGGATGGGAGGGGAGGGAGCTGTGTACACCTGTCTTAAAACTTACAATTCCTTGGGAGTTGATAGTGTGAATCTGGCGTGGAGATAAGAGGGACAGTTCCACTTCCCAGAGGTTAAATTAGTTTAACACATCATCTCAAAGAAGGTTCCTCCAAAGTTGCAGTGCAGCACACACGCTGTCTGCTGGCACTGGGAGAGTCAGTCTGGATTATGGGGTTCATGTCTTTGGACTGGGGCATGAACCCACAATCGTACGACTCAGACAGGAGAGCGTTACCCACTCAGCTAGAGCTGATACATACGTGAGCCATAGCTGACACATAAGTTACAGCGGCCCCAATTCAGATCGGCCATATTGCTGAACTCCATTTGTAGTAAGGAATACCCCAGGGCTCCTTGCGTCAAAGGGAGATCAGTTCTGCTTTCGCAGCTCGACCCTTACATTGGGCTCCTTCACTGACACACATTACATTTTCACGCAGTAGCATTTCTTGCCTTGAGAGAACAGAGATTGCAACATTTCCTGTTACATTTATTTTACAGAGGCGAAAATCCAAAGCATGGCAACAGCAAAACTGACATACCTGATCCTCATCTGCAAAAGCATCTTTTATGCAATTTTCATCTCAACAATTGCTTGGAAAACTAAGGTAAGATTAAAATTACTGAAGTTCTTAACATAGGTATTGTCATGGTGAAACTGGGTAAAGAAGTTTCTCCTGAATTCCAGACTGAAATTACGAGTGACTATCCGATATTCACGAGCCCTAGTTTTGCATTCCTATTGCACGCAGATGGAATACACCAATTCACTTTCCATTCATTCCTGCGCCCACAACACTAACCAACCAATTTAATCCATTTGAACACAATTGTCAATGTTCTGGAATTTCCCTTGGAAAATAATTGAACTTATTGTAACTTTACAAGACTTTATATGCAAGGTTAGGAATGCATGAGCAGGAAAGAGCATGTGCATGGTTCGTCTCGATTATTCATGCACATGATGATCTGGTCAGGACAGTGATGTCGAGTCATTGGAGAGGGTGAAGGGGCGATTTACTTGAACGGTAACAGTGTTGAGGGACCTCAGTGATGTGAGGAGAATACGGAAGTTGGGATTGTTCTCCTTGGATCAGGGAAGGTTAAGGAGAGATTTAATAGAGGTGTGCACAATGATGAAGGGTTTGGATAGGACAGCGAATGGGGTAACAGCTTCAAAGAGGCAGCAGGATTGCCCAACCAAGGACACAGCTGTAAGGTGATTAGCCAAGGGAGCAGAGGGGCAGGTGAGAAATATATTTTGAGCCAGCGAGTTGTTGTGGTTGAGAATGCACTGGCTGAAAGGGCGGTGGAAGCTGATTCAGTAGTAACTTTCAAGAGGGAATTGGATGAATACTTGTTTGAGGGGGTGGAGGTAGTGGGGGAGGGAATAGTCTCAGGGCTATAGGGGAAAGAACTGTGAAATGGGACTAATTGGACAGCTCTTTCAAAATGCCAGTATAGGCACGCGGGACGAATGGCCTCCTTCTGTTCTGTATCAGTCCATAATTCCATGACGATAATAACTCCCTCTTTTTTTTATCATATACCAGACGTCTTACAGCAAAAGGTTTGACTGATCGTCGCAAATTAATGAACTCAAAAGATGGATAAGCAGCAGAACACACGAGGGAGCAAGGGGAGAGAAAATACGATTATTGTGAATATCTCGGGGGTGAATTTCGTCTAAACCACTCCCGCTGTACTCGCGTAACTTTGGCGGACAACCCTAAATACCCATCACCACTGCGGGAAACGAACAGAGGAAATTTTAAGCCCCAGTCTGTCTTTTCCACTCGAATAAGTCCTTTCATATTCTCGTCAATGTATTAAATTCCTGTTGTCTCAGTAGGTGAAGCTTTGAGAAACGTGCAAACTTTTTTTCCAGTTTATTTTGTCTGTTTATTAATTGTTAGTCTGTGTTGTTTGAAACGTTATAAAGAAACATACAACCTTACAGGACGAAAGGAGGCCACTTGGCCCATCGTGCAAGTGCTAGCTCTTTGAAAAAGCCAGTTGTTAATGCCAAGGCGATCAATTCCAGCTTTGCTGATCTCTCCATGAAACTTAAGTCCCTCATTCCGTGCAATTCTAGTAAAGCTGTGTATAATATTAAGCAGTAGTAAACAAATTGTAACTTCAAGTTCTGTTTAGTGCAACTATCAATGTCTTTTTTCCCTTTTCTGTTAATGCAATAATGTTATTACTATTTGTATCAGACACCTCATCGATTGCAGATGGAAAATGCGCTCATAATTGTCCATTATTTGTCGTGGGGTTCTCAGTGGATCCAGTATCGACAGCTCGCTTGTGATCTTCTATATTTTTTTTCTTTTCTTGTTCACTGGTTAAGAAATAAATAGAATATTTCGACAAAGAAAACCGTTTCTCTCCACTATTATTTCAGTTTTACCCCACGCGCTTGGCACAACATTTCCAAACAACATTAAAATATGCAGGTAGGCATTAGATGAATTTTATTGGGTAACGGGATCAAGGGATATTGAGCAAAGATGGGGAAATAGGGTTGGTGTGCAGATCTTCCATGATCTAATTGAATGGCGGAACATGTGCCGGGGTTTAATGGACTCCTCACACTATGCCTATGTAATAGGCTCGAGGGGCTGAATTGGACTCCTCCTGTTGCAATGCAACAGGCTCTCCTGGTTTGAATGACCTCCTCCACCCAATTCTATGCAACAGGCGTGAGAGGGCAGAATCGCTTCCTCGCTCTACGTGGCAGCTTCGAGTGGGCTAAATAGTCTCCTGTTTCCCTGTTGCTATGTGTAACCCATCCCTGACAGCCACTGAGAAGGTGTCGATGTACTACTTTCCTGAATACAAATGAATGTCTTTCTAGGCCATTTCAGAGAGCGGTTATGAGTCAACCACATTGCTGTGGGTCTGGAGTTGCATGTAGGCCAGGCCGGGTAACGGCTGCAGATTTCCACCCCAAAAGAACATGAGTTAACCAGATGGAGTTTGATACAAATCTCTCGCAGTTTCAAGGTCGCCATTGCTGATGTTAGCTATTTATTGCACATTTTGAGCTAATTAGCTGATTTGAAATTCCCCAGCGACCATGATGGGATTTGAACTCATATCTTGGGATTATGAGCCCAGCGCATTCCTACCACAATGCTGTCCTTCCAAGCAATTTCACCGATGAGTGCTTTACCAGACTGTTCTAGATTTGGGCAATTTCATCCCCGGCTTTGGCACCCAGGACGCTGCACCCCTCCTTTGTAAATGGTTTGCTCTGAGCGGGCAATGGCGCTCACAGTCGCCAAGGGATTGTCCACGTGGGAGATGGGTAATGACAGGTGGCTGCTGTCTCCCTTCTGCCCTATGGGGTTACTGAGGAATGCTGTTGGGGAGGGATCGAGCCAGTCACCTCTGTGTTTAACTGCACCAGACCCAGGCTGTGTTCATAGAAACCTAGGAACAAGAGGGGAGCCATTTTGATCCTCGCATCTGTTCTGCCATTCAGTGATACCTTGTCTGAACTGCACCCCAGCTCCATAGAGATTTCAGCACAGAAACAGGCCATTCAGCCCGTCTGGTCCATGCCAGTGTTTCAGCTCCACATGAGCCTCCTCCCACCCACGCTTCATCTCACCCCAGCACATCTCCTTCCATTCCGTTCTCTTTCAAGTGGTTTCCCAACTTCCCCTTAAAGGCATCGATGCTATTCTTCTTACAGTGGTAGCGAGTTCCACGTTCCCACCACTCTCTGGGTAAAGAAGTCTCTCCTGATTGGATTCAATAGTGATGTGTCTTATATTTATGGCCCCATCTCCCCTATCAAACCCCTTCGTAAGCCTAAAGACGTCTATCAGGTCACCCCTCAGCTTTCTTCATTCAACAGAAAAGTGTCCCAGCCTGTTCATTCTTTCCTGATGGCTAACAGTGCACACTGACCTGCATCTCAGGAATATGAACCCATTCTCACTGGCTACAGACATTGAAAGATACCTTCATTATCAGGCCGATTGATGTACGTAGATATCGAGTCAATCTTTAAACCAGCTTTCGAAGGCTACAAGCGTTGCATTTTTGGTAATAGGAAACTCTTTTTTGTCAGCTCTATCTACCCACTATTCTAGCTCCTGGTCTCTCTATCTCACCAGTTCTCTGTCTCCATACGTCCCCTGCCTTTCTCTATGCCCTGCATCTTTCTCTCTTTTTCTATTCCCCACTATCATTCTCCCTCTCTCTTTCTATTTTTCTCTCCCTGTATCTTTCATTTATCCCTTCTTTCTCTCTGTATCTCTTATACAGCCATTCCCCTACCTCTTTTCCTTTCTATCCCATTTCTTCCTCTTCCTGTGCGCTGCCTGCTTAATTCCCCATCACTCACCATGTTTGTCTCTCTCTCTCCCCTCCCCCTCTCTCTCTATCACCTCGCTTACCGTTTTCCAAGTTGCTGACTCCTCAGTATTTTTCATTGTCTGCCTTTCTGTCTCTCTGTAACCCTCTCTCTCTCTCGCTGCCTGTCTTTCTCTCCATATTCTATCCTGTCTGTCTATTTGTCTCTCTCCATCCCTTCCCCTCTCTTTCCCTCTGTCTTTCTCTCTCTCCATCGCTTCCCTTCTCTTTCCCTCTGTCTTTCTCTCTCTCCATCCCTTCCCCTCTCTTTCCCTCTGTCTTTCTCTCTCTCCATATCTTGCCCCCTCTGTTTGTTTATCTCTCTCTCTCGCTCCCTTGCCCCCTCTTCCCCTCACCCTCTCCCTCTCTTTGTCTCTCTCCCCAGCTCTCCCTAGCTCTTTCTCTCACACACACAATCTGGTCTCGAATCACATCCCTTCCCCTTTTTTCCCAGTACTTGCTCACTCCCCGTTCCAATTCTCCATATATAAAAAAAACAACCCGAAATGCAAAAATTTCAGCAGTAACACTGGAAAATATCAATGAGACAGAGCAGAGTCGGCCAAACGTTCACTGAAATCTTACATACTGTATGGGGGTAAACATTTTGCTTGTTAAAGTGATTGCCTGCTTGAGTGAACCGGAGCGATAATGTGCTGTGACTTTAAAATTCGGTTACAGTGTCATTTCCTCCGGAAAATATTAACTCAAAACAAGACTGGAGCTGGAAAATAACATTGTGCAGCTGCACGGAAAGATATCAAACGGAGGCCGTGGGATGTGAACTTTCAAATGGTGCAGCTCAGCTTTCTGCATGCAGGCGCGCTGCACGGTTTGTAAAATAGGTCATTGCGCCCGAGTTTCACCCTGTGGTTTAACGGAAAGTGCCACCTGTTATTGTTGCTGTGCTCTCCGCTCAGAGGCTGGCAGATTGAGCCCATGTTTGTCTCATTTCCTACTGGGTGAGACGCTGTCTCTGGGCCCCGTGCACCTGCCCCCTCCATGCAGAGGAAATGTGGCTGCTGGGTCAGTGCAGCAAAGTCTGTGATGCCTATTGCAGCTGAATTTCCTTCTTCAGCATTTTTATATCATTCATTTAGTTATGCTTTCAGTCTTCAGTTCCTTATTTTAATTATCTTTCTTCCTCCCCATCATTCTTTTATCCTTTCTTTAATTCTTTTCTTCCATCAATTTTTTTATTTCATCCAATCAAACTTTCTGTTATTGTATCGACCAATTTTCTACCTTTTGTCATTCCTTTCAATCTACTCCTCTCCTTTATTGTTTATCTTTCTTTCTCTCTATCTCTCTTCCTCTCTGTCTTTCTTTCTTGTTCTGATTTCTTCTCTCCATTTTCTTTCCCTTCTCTTTTTCTTTCTCTACTTTCTCATTCCTTCCCGCCCCCTTTTTCCTAAACTCTTCTCTTTCCTTGGATTTCTCTTGCAGTTCTTCTCTCTTTTCTCGTCACGTTCTTTCAATCTCTTTTTTCCCCCTTTTTCACCCAAACAAACTTTCTTTTTTCCTGCCCCCTGTCCTTCCTCCATCCTGTCTTTCTCACTGGAGCTCAGGATGATGGAATTGGATGAAATGTTGATCTCTGCTGCCACCTGCTGTCTGTGATCTTATATGCAGGTCCTGTCAATGAGAGTCCAATGTCAATCTGGTGTACAGAAAAATAGATAGATAGATGGATAGACGGATAGAGAGTTAGATGGATAGATAGACAAGGATTGACTGATAGGTAGAAAGGGATTGATAGATAGATATAAATATAGAAAGCTATTGATAGATATAAAGAGAGTTGGATGGAGACATCAATTGATAAAGTGGTAGATAGATAGATACTAATAGAGAGATAGGGCGTTAGATAGAAAGATCGATCTCTAGAGACATATATAGGCATATCATATCAGATCATATAGACCTATATAGACATATAGGAGATATAGATGGACAGAAAAGTCAATAGATAGAGATATCAATAGATAGAGAGGGAGATACAGGGAGAGAAATCGAGATGAAGAGATAGATGGATATAACGAAATAGATGGATAGAGGTATCAATAGATAGACAGAGTGTTGGGTAAATAGTTAGTTAAAGAAAGTTATGAATAAATGGATAGATGAACTGTTGGAATAAATGGATAGGTAGATAGTTGGATATAAAGAAAGAAAGTGATGGATGGAGAGAGCAATAGATAGATCGAGTGATATGTGGGTAGATAATGATAGAGAACTAAATAGAAAGATCGAGCAATGCAGGTATAGATATATATATAGGCATATAAGATAGATAGAGATACAGTTGGATAAAGGGATCAATAGATAGAGAAAGAGATAGACAGATTGATAGAGAGATGGCTAGACAGATAGATAAATAACTGGATAGAGAGAGTGAAAGAAATGAATTGGGAGTTCTGCAGGTGGTTTAGAGAATAGATAGACAGAGGGATCAACAGATAGATTTGTAGATAAATATTGATGGATAAAGATTCTATATAGAGAGTGAAATAGGTAGACAGACAGATAATTAGATAGCCATAGACAGACAGATAGGGAGGGAGACAGATAGATAGATGGACAGAGAGACAGATAGATAGATAGACAGATAGATAGACAGACAGACAGATAGATAGATAGACAGACAGATAGACAGGCAGATAGATAGATAGATAGATAGATAGATAGATAGATAGATAGATAGATAGATAGATAGATAGATAGATAGATAGATAGATTCAGAGAAACAGAGAGACAGAGAGAGAGAGAAAGAGAGATGGTGCAATAGACATTCTGATAATGAACAGAGGTGTAATGAAAAACAATACCGTGATGTGGGGGTAAATGCTACTCTGGCACATACATTTATAGTTTAACTGCTTGTCTTAAAGATAAAGTGTTGTTCTTCTAAAGGAATCACTACCACACCATTCGTGCAAAATTTTATTGACCTTACAAACACTAATCTGCACACAGGAAACAGATTTCCACGTCCCTTTGTGTGAAGAAATGCTTCCTGACATCACTCCTGAATAGCCTGGCTCGATGTTTGGGTTTAAACCAACTTGTTCTGCCCCCGTGCCCCGCCCCCAACAACAGGATATAGTTTATCTCTATCTATTCTATCAACACATTCAGTCATTTTAAACACCTCAGTCAGATCACCGTTTAATCTTCTATACCTGAGGGAATAAAGAGTCAGCAATGTAAACATGTTGGGTGTTGCATTTCCTTCACACTTGATTGACTGATCAAATATATTTTCAGATTCTCCGACCACAGGGAATCTATCATAGAATCAGAGACTGGTTACAGTACAGAACGAGGCCATTTGGCCCATCGAGTCAATTCCAGCTCTCTGCAAGATCAACCCAGCTAGTGCAACTCCTCCTATCTCCCCTGTTAATTCAATTCGTCGCCCTAACTACCTGCAAATTCCTCTGTACTGCTTTCTTTCCATGTTTTTTGTGGAAAGACTTTGTCAGAACAACACAGCAGCAGAATCGAATTATACAGAGAGACACAGAGACAGGAAACACGCAGTCAGGATGTGCGGTTATCAGAGTGCAGCTGCAAACGTTTAAACAGCTTAAGAAAGAAAAACAGGCTGGTGTGAGGGTTTAACAGTGAGTGAATCACACGTAGAAACCCGCCCACATTTGTATTTTCCACTCCTAGGGCTGAGGCTCAAAGAAGGTTGAAGTGTAAGGTAGCAAAGTGTTACATTACTGGGCTAGTAATCTAAAGGCCTGGGCTAATATCTTGGGTGACGTGAATTCGAATCCCAGCAAGGTGGATAATGTACGTTCACTTAGTTAGATAAACATTCACTCCCTCCACCACCGATGCACAGTGGCAGCAGTGTGTACCATCTACAAGATGCACTGTAGCAATGCACAAAGTCTCCTTAGACAGCACCTTCCAAACTCGCGACCTCTACCAACTAGAATGACAAGGGCAGCAGATGCATCGGGACACCACCACCTGCAAGCTCCCCTCCAAGTCACACACCATCCTGACTTGGAACTATATCGCCGTTCCTTCACTGTCGCTGGGTCAAAATCCTGGAACTCCCTTCTAACAGCACTCGTGGATGTAACTACCACACATGGACTGCAGTGGTTCAAGAAGGCAGCTCACCACCACCTTCTCAGGGCAATTAGAGATGGGCAATAAATGCTGGCCTGGCCAGCGACGCCCACATCCTATGAACGAATTTAAAAAATGATAAAAAGCTGGTCTCAGTCATGGTGAGCATGAAACTACTGGATTGCCTGAAAAACCCATCTCTCACTGAGAGTAGGAAATCTGTCATCTTTAACCGGCCTGGCCTAAAAGGTGACTCCATTCCTGCAACAATGTGGCTGACTCTGAAATGACTGGGCAAGCCAGTCGGTCAAACAAAAAGCTGTGCTGGGCACCCACCCAGCATCCCTTGTAACATTCCCGATTGACCCTCCATCCTAAACTCCTCCAAAATGCTGATGTGCCCGCCGTGTTATTTCCTCCCATCCTCAGGAGCCCCTTTCGACTCTGTTCCTGCTGTGTGTTTCTCATGTTGTTTTCTGCTCAGTATCTGTTTTGTATTTTCTCCTGCGAGCTGGCGAACTGCAGTGCCTGGTGAAATGTTGTGTAAAGGTGCGAAAAGCAGAGTTAAAACCACAGCGTATCATTTCCACAGATCTTTTTATTAGCCTGCTTGATGTCACAAGAGAGAGAAGGGTGCATCATGAAGAAGCTCAACTTAAAAGAAATAAAGCTCAGTGTGCAAACGGGTCAAAGATGGACAGGAGACATCTCAACTAGTTAAAGTAGCTTAACCAGCTCAGCTAACCAGCTGACAAGTGGTTAAATGAATTGAATAGAAATTGAGACAA